>NC_048601.1:91008595-91103595 GCF_003668045.3 Cricetulus griseus | reverse complement strand
GCCAATGCAAAAACATGACTCCAGAGACACTGCCATTTCCCATCTTACAAAACAATAAAGCTGTCTCTGCAAAAGCTACACAGCCCTTGTGCAAAGAGAAACTCTCCACAGACTGGATGTAGACAGAGCACACCTCGGTCAGTAACAGCAGTAGTTAAAATCCCACAGCCAAATCACAGTGACTAGGGAGAAGCCACCCATGTTTTCTCTAAGATCAAGAGCAAGGCAAGGGTGCCCATGCCACACTCCTATTTAACGTAGTACTGGTGTCTTAGCAGGAGCAACTGGGCAAGGGAAAGAGGGCAGGTTAAGTTAGGCACATGCAGATGGTGTGATTTTATGTGGAGAGAAAACAAACTGCCAAAAAGCTGTCACATGAAGCCCATCACGTTATATAAAAAAGAAAGCTGTTAGAACTTACAAACAAATCCAGCAAAGTAACAAGACAAAAAAGTCAATACAAAGAAGCTAGCACCATTTTTACACCACAATAATGAATGTTCTGGAACAGGACTAAGAAAGCAACCCCGTTCCAGCCAAGGGTGATAGCTCACACCTATCATCCCAGCCCTTTCAAAGCTGGGACAGAAGGAACGCCACAAATTCCAGGTCAGCCTGGACTACACAGGGAGTTCCAAGTAAATGGGATACAGAATGAGGCCCTTCTTCACAGAAACAAAGAGGGAAGAAATAAACCCTAAAGTTTGTGTAAATCACAGAATAATCAAAGTGATCTTGAAGAAAACGCCTCACTCCAAATCACACTCCAAAGCTGGTGGTGTGTGTGCCTGCAGAGTCATCCCTTGGGACGCTGAGGTAGAAGAATTGTGAGTGCAAGGCCCACCTGAACTACACAATACATCTTGAGCTAGCCTGGCCTAGGAGACTAGGATAGATGGATGCAGGAACCAGCTGTCTAACTCACTAACTGTAAAGCTACAGTGATTCTAACAGCATGGTACTTGCTGAAAACCAAACACAAAGACCCATGGAATGGAACAGAGAACCCAGAAACTAATCTGTGATCCAACAGCCACCTGAATTTCAACAAAGGTGCCAAGAATATATGATGGAGAAAAGACAGTGTCCTTGATAACCTGCTGGCATAGTTGGTTATACATATGCAAAAGAGAATTTGATTCCCTTCCCTCCCCTGCTTAAGCCAACTGAAAATGGATGAAGTCCTGAGGGTTAGCCTGAAACTATGACAATGTAAAGACAGGAAAACCTCAAGACATCAGTCAGCAAAGGCAAAGGCTGGTTTTAGACAAGACTCCGAAAGCTCAGACAAAAGGAAAAAGCAGACGTGGTACTCTATCAGACTGAGAGGTGACTATAAAGCCAAGGGGACAACCAACAGAGCTGACAGGCAGCCTGGCGTGTGAGGAGTGCCTGCCAGCTATTTTTCCAAAAGGTCCTCATCCAGCATACACGGGAGCTCAAAAAGCTAAATACCCCCAAAACAATGTAATTTGAAAATGAGCTGTAGAACCAAAGCAGAGAACGGAGAGACAGTCAACAGACCTGTGAAAAAAAATGCTCTGTCTCCTTCATCATCAGGGAAATACAAGTCAAACTACCACGAGATATCATTTCATCCCCAGCAAATGGCCATTGTCAGACAAAAAATAGCCAATGCTGTTGAGATGTGAAGGAAAGGGAATCCATGCACAGCTGAGGGGGAGAGAAGTTATCACGGTCATTATGGGAAACTTAAAATAAAACTATCATGGTATCCAGCAGCCCTCCCGGTATCTGAGACAGATGATGCTGTTATCCCAGGAAGGTGGACGATGCCTGCAGCTCTGTGCTTATTACAGTAGCATCCACACCGACTAGAGCAAAAGCAGCCCAGGCTACCTTTAGAAGAGGAAGGGTTGAAGGCACATGAGATGGTTATATGCGGATACATAGGGCATGCAATTTGGTTATAAAAGTGAGGCCATGTCATTTGTAGCAGCATTGATGCTAACTAGAGGAGAGTGCATCAAGTAAAATAACCTAGACACAGAAAGATAAATACCACGAGTTCTCATTCATTTGTGGGGAATCTAAGTCACTCTCATCAGATTAAAATAGAAGAGTAGTCACCGAGGGTTGGGAAGGGAGCCTGGGATAGAAAGAAATTCAAGGGCTGCAGAACTGGCTCAGCGGTAGTGGATGCTGACTGCCCTTGCAGAGGATCTAAATTTTGTTCCCAGCATTCCTGCTGGGCACTCACAGCTGCCTGCAACTCAAGCTCCAGGGACTCTCTGACAGCCTCTCCTGGTCTTCAGGGGCACCCACACATGGCGCACACACACACACACACACACACACACACACACACACACACACACACACAGAGGAATTACTTCTGGACCTTGGTTAAGGCATGCTTGACTAGGAGAGTACTGTGATTGATGACACACTTAGAAATGACTGGGAAAGTGTGCATTGCTTTATGTTCAAAGAAAGAGCTGTGCGGGTCTCCCTGGTTTGCTTATCATCTATTAGTTACATGTACTGAATGACTTTAATGAACCTCATAAAGATGCACAGATACTGTGTCTCGGTCTTTAAAGCCCGCTTGTTAATAGTGTGGTATTTACATGTGAGTCTTCTTAGACCACTGTGTTTTGGACCTGATGACAAGAGTCTGAAGTTAAGCCCCAGCATGCCCACCTGTCAGAATATACATTAACCCAGCTGTCCCCAAGGTTCTCTCCCAGCTGTTGCCTCCCCTCGGGTCTGAAAATGGGTTTGGCCTGGGACAGTGAGTTTGTGGACTCACGTGACCACACACATCAGACAGTACTGTGGACCACAACCCGTAACTCTGATAGAGGAACTGCTGGACCCGCCGGGAACCTAGTGTGATTATGAGATTAGAGATCACCACTTCATTACACTGCAGTGTGCCCCAAACAGAACCCGCTAAACTGCAAAGCTGTTCTAAGCTAATGTTGCGTTGTTTTAAATGGAAAACCTCAGCCACACCATCCCAAGATTGCTTAAAGGCCCCACCATCCTACAGCCCTGACTTAGGAGACACATGATGACTCCCTAACCAAGCTACATTTAAATGCAGGGCCAGGCCAGGTGGCCTTCACCTCTGTCCCTCCCGGGAAGAGATCACCTTGCTGGTTTCCAAAATAGTGTTGACATCTTTTGGAGGCCAAACACTGGATAAATCTTATCATCTTCAGTTCAGAGGGATCTGCCAGGAATGGAGGGGGGATGGAAGAAAAAAGATGCCCATTTGACCATGTGCAAAATAATCTCTAATGGGATCCTTACCCATCTCCTCTTCCTGCTAACACTGCATAACCCTAAGTGTCAGGAGAGGCTTCACGGCCCCTTGTGGGAACTGCCCTCAAGCATAGACACAAAATAGCTTGGAGTTGTGCCCACAGCTCTGACCTCCCTCAGCCCATGCCAATGACTGCCATGTAACAGAGATCTCCCAGTATGAGCAAGTGGGAAACCAAAGGTCAATGAACTTGTTCAGTTTACAATCTTATATTCCATGCGCTGAAAGTTCCAAGAATCAAAAGCATTTAAAACCCTGGTTAAAGGCTGAGACTATTACTGAGTAGGAGAGGGCTTGCCTAGCATGTGTTGGGTCTAAGTTCAGTTTCTATGACTGGAAAAAAAGAGGGGAGCCTGAGAGATAGCTCAATGGTTTAGAGCACTTGTTGCTCTTGCAGAACACCTGGGTTTGATTCCTGGTATCCACATGATGGCTCACACCCATCTGTAACTCCAGTTCCAAAGGATTCTAGCGCCCTCTTCTGGCCACCATGGGCATTAGGCATGTGCATGGTACAAATGTATGTGTGTGTGTGTGTGTGTGTGTGTGTGTGTGTGTGTGTGTGCATTTATATGTAAAATACTCAGACATATAAAATAAAATCAATAAAAATTTAAAAGAGCACTGAAAGAATTGATTTGACATTGTCCCAGAAATAAGATGGGGACATTAAAAAGAGCCTACTAAGTGGTCAGGTTTAAACACACACCCATGTACACACACACACACACACACACACACACACACACACACACACACACACAATACTGGATGGACTTAACAGGTTGTATCTACGTACACCCACATGTACACACGTAACAATAATTAAAGAAGAGGTCATAAACCCAAGAGGCCAGGGTCATGGGAGGAGTTGAAGGGGGATGGGGGGGTTAGTCACTGAAAACAAAGAGCCTGCCACTGCCAGAGTGTTAAACAGGAATCACCAGTTCACAGAAATGTAGATCTGGATTGATGGTTGAAGCTATGGCTGGGCGTTGGTGGCACACACCTCTAATCCCAGTGCTCAGGAGGCAGAGGCAGGTAGATCTCTGTGAGTTTGAGACCAGCCTGGTCTACAAGAGCTAGTTCCAGGACAGCCTCCAAAGCCACAGAGAAACCCTGTCTCAAACACACACCCCAAAAAAGCTATGGCAGTTGCGGGGTTCTCTCAGAGGCTTTGATTTATTAGCTACAGTTAAAAGAGAAACAAAAGTGTGCACACACCGCGCTAGGTATGAAAACTAACTGCATGTTTTTAAACCCCTGCCTCTGCCCTCCTGCCACTTCACAGTGGGAAGGGAAGCCTGGGGATTTTTCACAACGGCCTCCTCCAGGCTCACAGTTCCAAGTCCATGGCCAAGGTTTTATTTGTGTCCTAGAGTCCCAGAATGCAAGCCTGCCACCCCTCCCCTCACCCCCACCCCTGCCTTTCAGTGGCCTGCCTACCCCTGCGGACAGTGCTTCCTACAGCCTAAGATCTGTGAGCTTCAGGACAGCCAGAGGAAGTACTCAGCTCTCTATTCCCAAGGCATGGTGCTGCATTCTGCACTTGGAAGGCTGGAACCCCCCCCACACACACACACACCTGGAGTATGGGAACCTTTAGGACACCCCAATTTTGTACAGGGGTTGAAGAGCCATGGGCTGCAGGGAGGGAGTCAGGTCCAGGCCTACCATGAGCTTTGACTCATCTCTCAACCAGCTGTAGTCATTATATTTTCCTTAAGGACTAGGGAACAATTCTGTTCATTGGGACCCAGGAAAACATTGGGAAGATTTTTCTCCCACTTAAAAAGGAGTCACATGTAACAGGTCATTTGCCCACACCTGGACCTTGTGGTCTATAACATAAACTACCATTCATTTAGAACCAAAACTCAGGCTGTTGAGACAGTAACAGGTGGGGATGCTACCCGGGTCCACACCAATGCCAAGCTAACTACTCGGCTAACCAGGACTCCTACCTCGGCATGTTTCCTTAATTGGGGTAAGAAATATTCTTTGTAACAAGACCCGCTAACTGTTCGTGAAGTTACTGTCATCCTTATTTCACAGAGAGGCACAAAGCACAGACAACTCTCAAGTCAAGGACCCAAGGGACACAGCTCATTGTGGATAGAATACAGTCTCAGCGCAACAACTCAGCATTGTCCAAACAGACACCCTGCCCCCATCTTCCCTCTCCCTCCTGAGGTCATGCTGGGCCCTGCACAGCTTAATCCATGATTGCTTCTTGACAAGCAAGCAGTCTTTCCACTCAGCTCCCTGTGAGAGCTCTGGGAATACTGGCAGCAGAGCCTCCAGACACAGTCACCTGCTCGCTGACCACCAACAGTGATTTCCACAAGGGAGGGACGGAAGACTCATTCTGACTTGAGGGACTTGAGCCATTTCACTCCATGGCTGCTTGGCCCCTCCACTGGTGTAGCATAACATGTAACCACTATGTGGTGGATGAATCCTGTTCCTCGCCAGAGAGCCAGAAAGTTAAGTGACAAGGGAGGAGCAGGGATCCCCAATAGTTCCCCTGAGGGCAGGTTTCCAACAATCCAGTTCCTAGTAGCATCATAGGCTGGGAACCTAGCCTTTAACAGGTGAACTGTGGGGACACTTAGATCCAAACTACAACAACATGAAGCAAGAGACAAAGAATTCTGGAAACCTCCACCACTGTGATACACAACCTGGACCGAAGGGCAGAAACTTCTAGAAATCTTAACTACTGTGCTCTGACATCCTTACTTCCAGGATGACCATTCCAGTCATCTCCTCTCTGCTTTCCATGATTTCAGTTCCCCGAAGTCAACCACAATCCAAAAGGAGTAAATTCTCACAGTTCGGAGCAATGTAGCGAACTATCATGGAGACACACCTGGGCGATGAAGCATCCTTCAAACAGTGTGTCCACTACGTTTATGCTACTCACCAGGGGGTCACCTAGCAGCAGCCTCAGCCACCAAGTTGACTTGTCATGTTCCAGTGGCTGTGTTCAAGTAACTTCCATTTATTTATTTATTTTATTTATTTTTCGAGACAGGGTTTCTATGTATTGTTTTGGAGCCTGTCCTGGAACACTCTCGCTGTAGACCAGGCTGGCCTCAAACTCACAGAGATCCACCTGCCTCTGCCTCTGCCTCCCTAGCGCTGGGATTAAAGGTGTGCGCCACCAACGCCCGGTATATTTTAATTAATAATGACCCCCAAAGGGGAACTGGTGATGGCAGCTTGTTATGCCCAAAAGATGCTGTAACATGCTTCCTTTGAAGGGAAACTAAACTCTCAAGCTAATAAGGAAAGCAAAGAGAGTAAGTGCCAAGACCAACAGTAAGGCAAATCTACCTGTGAAACTGAAGGAAAAACAGTGCTAATCTTCTTGTCATTATCCAACCACAAAGTTATGGTCGTGGTAAGTCTTAAGTCCTCAGCTGCTCATCTCACTTCCCCTGATGACACAGGCTTTCTCAAGGCTCACCACCCTGAGGAGGAGGGCAACAGCACAGAGAGATAGCCATTTGCATAACTTCACAGTGAGTCACCACCTAATCGTGGTTTATTGCTCTAAACATAATATTTTATTAGCAGTTTACCTTTTACTCTGCCTGGTTTATAGATAAAGCTTTACCATGCATGTGTACATGACAAAATAGTCAACAGAGGACTGATACTACGTTCAGTTTTATCACACACGAGACCTTGGACCATGCCCCCTGAAGCGAAGAAGGGGTGGCTATAGTGAAAATATGCACACACTATCTCTGTCTCTCTCTGTCTCTGTCTCTCCAATTCTCTTTCACTCAGCTGTGAAGACGTAGATGTCTTCATGTTTGTAAACTGCAAGAAGAATTAAAGCTGGGGAACAATGTTAACTGCACATGATTTCCCCAAGTGACTGCCCCACACCACACACACACACACACACAGACACACAGACACACAGACACACAGACACACACACACACACACACACACACACACACACACAGACGCACACAGACACGGACACAGACACACACACACACACAGACACACACACACACACACACACACACACACACCTGCTCCTAATGCACCCATCTCCGGCAGCGTACCTTCATCGCACAGAACAACCGAGAGAGACTGAAAGGGGAAAAATGACTAAGTAATTACAGATGCTCACCCTTTTAGGTTATGTAATTAATTAACTGCCACCAGGTGATGTGGTTCTGCAAGCCAGGAGATGAGAAGCAGGATGAAGCTGAGCAAAGTGAATGCCTGAATCACCCCTTGGGAATTTTCTTCCTTTTCAGGCTCCATGCACAGCAGCTGGACTGGAAAAATCA
The DNA here is from genome assembly GCF_003668045.3 of Cricetulus griseus. NCBI lineage: Eukaryota > Metazoa > Chordata > Mammalia > Rodentia > Cricetidae > Cricetulus > Cricetulus griseus. The sequence goes on along the minus strand of NC_048601.1, from coordinate 91,095,984 downwards.
TATGGTTTGTGGGTCTGACCTTAAATCCTGAGTCCAGGCAAACTAATTAATTTCTGAAATGAACTCCTCGTATGTAAAATGAAGATAAACTAATTATTCTTTCAAGCGAGCAGTGGTCCGTGTGCTGCCAGTTCCCACTGGACAAGAGGTGCTCGTCAGGAGGAACTAACTCACAGCAGATGACCCCTCACAGCATGCTCAGCACCCCAACAGGAGGGTCTAGCCTGGGGCATGGAGAATCAGGAACCGGCCATTTGTGGCAGGAAGAAAAAGCTGTGTGGATCAAAGAAGTGAAGGAGCCTTCAAATAGGACCGAGGGGAAGACAGCCTGGTGTGGATATGCCGGCCACTTCCTGGGGCAGGGAAGGCACCCAGAAGTATGAGCAGGTAGTGATCAGTGACACGATCTGATTGGCTGTCTGTGGAGGAGCCAGAGAGGGAACAGGCCAGAGGTGGGCTGATAAGAAAGGAAGAGAAAGGGTCAGGAAGCTGGGAAGATGAGAACAGATAAAACCAGTACTTAAGAGCAAGAATCAATGGGTGAGAATCGGGAGTAAAAGAGAAGGTGAACAGGAAGCCATATCCCATCCTGGCTTTTTGACTGAAGCAGATGGAGCTCCTAGGAGGGATTGATTGGAGAGAAGACGGGAAATGCAAAGGTGGGTGTTGTCACCCTTGTCAGACTCTGGAGAGTCTGGGGGAACTCACACATGCCACCAGAATCCCAGAGCCTGACTCAACCCAGCCAACTCAGCTATGGACACCAGCTCATCCTCTGACACTTATCCCCCACTCCCAAGAGAGCAAGAGGTACAGAGGGTGCACCAGAAATGACACACGAACAGCTCCGGGGCCAGCACCTCCCCTCACTTCTAAGCTCCACAGCTCCTGCCCCCATCTCAGCATGTTGGCTGTGTCTCTCCTGGAGGAGCACGGACCTCCCCCCAGGCTCTTCTGTGTCAGAAATGAACCCACTCACAACCCCGTGAAGGGATTAAGGGGGACTTACCCATGAGCCAGGTGCAGCTGTAAGGTTGTTTATGTTCTCATCTAATTCTCAAAGAAATACAAAAACCATTTTTGCTAATGGAGTTCAGGTAATGAAGGCAAAAGAAGATGCCTCTTAGGTATTGGTTCTGATTTTTAAATGCTATAGACCAGGCATGGTGGCGCACGCCTTTAGTCCCAGCCTTCGGGAGATGCACAGATCTCTGGGTCTGAGCCTAGTCTTGTCTACAGAGCAAGATCCAGGACATCCTGGGCTATACAGAGCAATCCTGTCTAGAAAGAAAGAACAAAAGAGAGGGAGGGAGGGAGGGAGGGAGGGAAGAAGGGGAGAAAGAAAGAAAGAAAGAAAGAAAGAAAGAAAGAAAGAATGAAGGAAGAGAAAAAGAGAAGGAAAGAAAGTTTTGTTGAGCTGGACAGGGAGTGGTATATATTTATTGCTTTATTCCTTAATCTACATTATTCCATACTTTCCACAATTGTTTTTTTTTTTTCATTTTAAAAAACAAACCTTCCAGATGTAATGATACACATCTGTAATCTGATCATTTGGGAGTCAGAGGGCTGAGCTACATAGTAAAATCCTCTCTCTCTCTCTCTCTCTCTCTCTCTCTCTCTCTCTCTCTCACACACACACACACACACACACACACACACACACACACACACACTAAACCTGCTTTACCACCCAACCATGGGTCTAAAAATGGCTGTTAACACTAAGAAGTGAGCATAAGGTGTCTCTGTTGGCTGAGCTCTCCCCAGACCTTAGAGTGCCCTCACTTTGATCATTTTCATTGTGGCCATGCTGCCCCAAAGGAGGAACAAAGAAAAAGGGGAATAAAGAAAAGGACAATGAGCAGCAGAGGAGTGCACAGAATGAATGCATGACTACCAAACGCTCTCCATAGAGAAATGAACCCAGGAGAAAAGAGGGTGTGTCCAACTCTGCAACACATGTTCTTCTTTAAAAAGCAAGGCATGATCCCTTTGAAAAAAACTCCTAAGTCAAATAAGTGTCAACACTGAGCCAGTACTCATGAGAGTCCTTTGCCTCCTCCAGAAAGGAAAATGAGCCAGAGTAGGGTGCCATTGTTTTTAGTGTGTGCCAAATAAGTACCTGGGCTGACTCCATATCATTTTAAAACATTCTGAGTAATTGTGAAGATTTATTGTCACACCATCTCCTTCACGATATATTAACTTATATAATTAATGTAGAGTTCTTCCTCAAGCACCAATTTTCTTTCTTTTTTTTTTTTTATTAGTTCTAGTTAGGGAGCAAGCTTGTTTCAAGTCCCTTCTCCCCCTCCCTCCCCTCACCCCCACCCTCCTCCCCCCCCAGCCTACCCCCACCCCATCCACCCACCACTCCCCAGGCAGGGTAGGGCCCTCAACGGGGGCTCTGCAAAGTCCACCAAATCTTCCTGTGCTGGTCCTGGGCCCTTCCCCATGTGTCCAGGGCCAGAGTATAACCCTTCACGAAGCACCAATTTTCTAATTGCCATGTATACACAGACAAGTATAGTCAGCTTTATCAAAATTTGCTTAAAAGCACGGTAAATAATAAAAATTGGATGTGCCTTTATGGTCACAATCAACTTAGACCTCAAAAGTAGCCAAAGAAACAAAACAAAGACCGTGTAGCCTGGGGAGACTGAGGCCAGGGGCTAGCACAGCTTACTAAATCCATCCAAGTTATGTATCAGGAATGAGGTTCTCCAGATTCTGGGAGATTTGAGGCAGTCACGTGCTTGCTGGCAAAGGTGGGCTGAAGTAAGGCTGTCAGGCTTAAGACAGTGACAAGTGGCAGCTGGATGACAGAAGATAATACAACACTTTTTTTGAGAGTTTTTACAAAATAATATTAGATACAAATACTAAAACACAAATCTGTGTTTTGAGAATTCTCAATACACTTATCAGTTTCCGTGTAAATCAATAGAAGGAATATATTCTTAGGATAGTTTCCATCAAGGATGTTTAAGCTAAACCCATGACTCATTAAAAATAATCCGCTCTGGTATCTAGAAGCATGATTCCCCAAATTCTAAATGAATCTTCTGTATATATGGGCATAGTTTCAAAGAGAGAGTCGAGTTTGAGATGTGGATACATTCTGCAGGCAACACAATTAATACCTGGGCTTTTTCTTTCGTATGGTGCTACCTAGGTCAATCCGGGGATCTGAAGCAAACCCAGCAAGTGAACTGCAACACTAAACTACACACCGGCTCTAATACTTGGGATTTTTAGAGCGTACAGAACTTGTATACAGATGATACCTTATCTAAATGACTGAAATAAAAATGCCTGGCTGCAAATATGCCCTTGAGAATATATAGTGCAGAGGCATCACTCGTTACTGTGCCCAAGGCCTCAGCTGCATCCACAGCACTTATCAATCTTGATAATGGTCCAGGAGTCCAAAGATGGGCAGATAAGGATTCATTACTCTAGTATGAAGTCACAGGAATGCTAGCTTGATTGGGATCCATTCGAAGACTAGGCAAGCACTCCTTATCCTTCCCACACAGCTCACCTTCAGCTCTCAGCAAAATAGAACCTGATAAAGTGCTTCCTGGGTCCAGGGACTGCACTGTTGTTTTGTTTTGTTTTTCTGATTTTCAGTGTTGGGGATGGAACCTGGGGCCCACACATGCCAATCATGCATTCTACTGATGGCTGCATCCTGACATGTATTTCTTAACATTCTTTAACTCCCCCAAACCATCCATTCTCCCATCACACCCACAGGTAAACCATCTTCCCAGGTGATCTCAACCCATCCAGGCATGTCCAGAGGGAACAGGCCTGATGATTCCCAAGTACTGGGGAAGGACAGGGCCCAGCCCAAGCTTCACCCAGGAATACCCTCAGGGGTACCCTGAATCACATCCAAATCACTTTACCTCCACCAATTCAAGCAAGGTTTAGAGGAAAGAACAGGAGGCTTGGAACCAAGAAATACGGGCTTGAATTCCAGCTACAGCACACAGACCCTAGCTCTGTGACTGAGAACAAACAACTCCCCTTTCCTAAGCCTTCGTTCCCTCACAGGCAAAAGCAGTCAGTCAGCTGCACAGAGAAAACGAGGTAATAAATAGCCACTGCCGGGCACATAGTAGGTGCCCTGGAGATGACCTTCCCCTTCTCCCTTTCTCTTCCCTCTTAAATTTCTTTCTTCCACAGCTGCTCACAGGACCCCACCCCCGACTCCCAAGTTTCCTGTTGGCAGTAGCTTTTACACCTGAATCATGAAGACTTTCTTTAAAACCCTCTATCAGGAGATGCGATTGCAGAGTGTGCTCTGGTTCCTGAAATAGAAATGACAAAACTGCAAATTGAAGCTAAAAGGGGCATAGGTATAGAGTGGGCAATCAAAGGCCCTGGACTTTCCCAGCCTTCCTGTCCTCCACCTTATAACAGAGGCACCAGATTTAGCAAAGAAAATGAACATTGCCCCATTATATTTTGATTTTACACAAACAATATTTCCCCAATGTCCAATGCAGGAGAGAAGGAAGGTGTCTTTGTTGAAAAGAGCAACCAAGGAAGGAAACTAGGGACTAACCACAGAGTGGCTGTGTCTCCCACCCAGTACCAAAGAGACCCACAAGTTCTTTGGCTGAGAACGAGGTCCTGGGGGAGTCCCAGGAAAAGCCAGGAGGTATCAAATACCCGATGGTGCTCTTTCATGTCCTCTAAACAGGTCAGTTATAGGTTTCCAGCTTTGAAGTCTAACGTTGTGCAGCCTGTACTAAATCTCCACCAAATGCTTGACATGTGTGTTTGATGTTTCACTTTTTATTTGTTAATTTAAAAAATAGTTTTCTTCAATAAGCATATCATTCTTAGAATTCTAAGAATAAGGACTTGCTATCTTTAGGTTGTTGTTTTTTGCATTGCCAGGGCTAGAACCCAGGGCCTTGCTGGTGCTAGTCAAGTGCTCTACCACTGACCTACACACCCAGCCCTAAGAACATCAGAAGAGATAAGCGACCGACACCTACATTTAAATGACTTTTCCATTGACGCATATGCATTTGCATTTGAATTTCCTGTCTTAAGTGGGATAGGGTGATAAAAATTACACATGGCGATGTACATATGGCTCAGTGTGCAGTGAAATACCATCTCGGATGGATCATTGCACTAACTTCTCAGTTGGCCCCCTGGCTGTGCCCATCCATTCATTCTTTTCCCTATCCAGTTCCAAGAGGATCCATCTAAAGAGTAAGTCAACATGTCACTTCCCCGCTCAGAATCTCCGGGGACATCCCATCTTACTCAGAGTTGAGAGGCAAAGTCTTTCCAGTGGCCTCTAGGTCCTTAGGGGCCCGACTTTCCTGGGCCTCCCCTAGGTCACCCTGGGGAAGCTATCCTGGTCACAGCACACAGCATCCTTGCCAAGGGCCTGTTTTCCCCTCCTTTGTTCTAAGACAATTTCTCCAGTCTTCTCTGGCTTCGCTGCAAAGCTCTATTCCTCCTTTGCTACATTGTCTCCATGCCTCCAAGTGCATCAATCTAGTGCATGCTTTATTTAACTCCATATTTGGAATATCTCCCACTAGAATTTGGACAGAAGTCACAGCATTTTGCTTGTTGCGGCATTGTCAGTACGGAAAATATATCCCATTCAGTCAGTAGAATTACTTGTTGAATGCTGAATTGACACAAGACAGAATGTCAATAACGATGAGTTATACTGGGATAAAAATGAATAAACACAGGATTTCCTTCAAGATGTTGACTTGGTAACCCAGCTCTTCCCCCATGAAGCCCATGCTCTCGCTCTCTTCCTCATGAGAAAAATGCAGACACAAAGCAGACTTGGCAATTAACTGCTTCTGATATTAATACTCTAAAATATGGATGCTGCTGATGTAGTCAGCGCTTGCCCAGAGTGCGTCAGGCCCTGTTCAAGATCCAGCACCGACATCAAACCAACAAAACCAATGCTGATTCATTGAACAGAATGTGGCGGTGTAGAGCTGTAACTCAGAGCTCAGGAAGCTGAAGAAAGACAGCCCGGGCTACACAAGGAAACTGTCTCAAACAAATACACAAATGAAAGCAAAACCCTGGAAACAAACCAGGGGCTGACAAGATGGGTCATGCGGTAAAGTCACTGCCCTGACCACCAAGACTGCTGAGGTAGAGAACGGATTCCAGCAAGTTGTCCTCCGACCCACACCCACACGTGCAAAATAAATTTAAAAAAATTTTAAAGCGGGACTCCATCTTTCTACTGTGGGCGGGTTTTTATTTGTTTGTTTTGCTTTTGTTCTTTGTTTGTTTGTTTTAAATAAGGTGCAGTGCTTCCCAGGTCTCTACTCAAGATAAAAGCAGTTAGTAAGTTCTAAAATAAAGAATGCGCTCCGAGAAAGTTGCAGGACTACTTCAATCCATGCTGTTTAGTAAAGTCCACATTTTGGCAGAGGTCCAATCAAAGGACCTTATAAGATGTATAACGGCCCAATTGCGCAGAACAAAATTCCCCTTACCTCCCGACCGCATCCTGAATGAGCTGCTGCAGGTCCACCTCCTGCTTCCGCAGGGTTCCAAACGAAGAGCGACCCTCCACCAGACCTTTGGCGCCGACATTCAGCTTGACCTTCCCCACAACCGTCCCGATGCTCCCACTCACATGGTTCTCGAACTTGCTTTCATATTTCACGAAGTCTGACTCCACAACCACTGGAAAGAACAGAGCAGAGGAATCTGAAAGCAGTTGAGACGTCTCCGTGTTGCGGGCTGCCCGCTTCCCAGAAGCCTCGTGGGGAAGCCACACCAGCATCCAATTGGGAAGGGGGCACCTGTGCTGTGTGGACTTTCAGTAAAATGCAGTTGGCACGCCTGCATGCCGACTGAGTGCAGCTGTGGACTGACCAGAGTTTAGGGTGCTTAGCACCTCTTTAGCCACTGTGATGGTTTATATTGATTCTCAACTTGAGAGGCTCCAGAATTACCCAGGAGACAAAGCTCTGGGCATGCCTAGGACGGGGTTTCTAGATTGGGTTAACTGAGGTAGGAAAGACCATTCTTATCCATTCCATGGGCTGCTGCCCCAGACTACACGGACAGGACAGAGCTGACTGCTGACATGACGTGACCCGCTCCCTCTTTCAGGCCTTTCTCGCCATGATAGACTGCACCCTCAAAGTGTGAGCCCAAATAAACTCTCCCTTAAGTTATTGTGACCAGGAACTTTTGTGCCTGCAAGGATCAAAAGTAACTAAGATGGCCAGCAGCTGGGGTAAATACCGAAAGGGGATGAAAATGGAGGATGATGAGTGACACCTGTATCCATACTACTGTTGCAAACATCAGGGGAGCAACTTGGCATGGCAGATCCTCCTGGACAGTCCTTGGACAGCCTTCCCTCCCACCACCCATCCTGAAGAACAGCCCTGGTCCTTCTCGCCATCTCCCAGCAAATGTAGTGTTTATATTATACCTGAGCTCTAGTCAGACGTTCAGTTCCTTGCCATGTGAGTCACCGGGCACGTCCATCCCCCCTCAATCCCCTCCCAAAGCACAGAAAGTGAAGACTTGCTTGCTTTCTGTCCTGGGTTTCCAGACTCTAAGGAGCAAAGCAGTACCACCTGGTATTCCACTGTCAATCAAGTCATCTGGGAATTACCCAGTTCCTCACCACAGTCAAATGTCCTACACCAAGCTGTTGCCCTGGCTCTCCATCTGACCACATGCAAGTGAGGGCTGTCAGGGTCCCTTCAGGGTCCACCCTACACTCAGAACCCTCATGGGAACTGCCAGCCTTGGGTTTTGTTCCTGGGTACTCAGTATTGAATTCAGGGTTTCCTATATAGAAGTCATATATTCCACTATAAATACATGCTCCCCCAGGCCACTGTCCCCATTTTAATCTGTCATGACAGAACCATAAAAAAATACAGCCTCAATCACCACCATCTGGTAAGAATACAAAAGAGCCCATTGTGGGCATCAGACTCTGCCTCTTCATGTCCTTCACCCAAGTATCTCCTGGGCTCCGGACTGATCTTCAGAAGGCATTCCAAACCACCTGGAGGCTGACAGACTTCTTTGTACTCACCCACTACCACAAGCAGGGAATGTGGGACAGGGCCAGAGGCCAGGTATAATCTACAAAGGCCCCTGCCTAGTGACCTACTTCTGTCAGCTAGTCCCATCTCCGATGGGTTCACTGCCCTCAGAATAGCACCATAAGCTGGAAACCAGGCATTCAAAACATTGGACTAGGGGATGCATGTTTAGATTCAAAATGTAACATTCCCAGAACTGATCACACAGCAGATAGGGAGAAGTCAAGAGTATATACATGAAATGTCACCCTAGTCACGCTTGCAAAATGATGTCACTTGTACACAGTCCTTTATCAAGTTGTAACCTGTAAGAATGGAGCATTGGACTCTCAGTGAGCCAACAACCCAGTCACCACCTTCCCCTTCCCTATCCCTAGCCACACTCACATCAGGGTTGAAGCAAGTGGGAAAAAATAACAATGATGAAGTCTCCTGAGTCTGCTCTTTCTAGCCAGGACTCCAGCAGGACTCCGGATCCAGCCTGAGTTCGGACCTCAAATGATGGTCCTACTCAGGGATCCCTTATCTGTGGTGACATGTGACATCACCAGTCTAACTGGAGTCTGCATAATCTTTCAAGACACCACCAAGTTGTCATTTCAGCATCACAGAAAGAAATCCCAGTACTCAGCAGCCCTTGGTACGTTTCATGATGTTTTCTCTCTTGTTCCAAGTTATACTTAGCTATTTTACTACTCAAAAGAGGTTCCACCCTCAGGTACATAAACCTGGGGAGGGGGTAGAGAGGGAGTGATGGTTGATACTGTCAATCTGACAGGCTCTAGAATCACCTACAAGACAAGCTTCCAAGCATGCCTCAGGAGGGTGGTTTAAATTATGTCGTCTGAGGTGGAAAGACTCATCCTCAATGTGGCAGCACCATTCTGAGGGGTGGGGTCCTGGCCAGAATAAATAGGGGATACCAGCAAATGCTAGAATCCATGGCTCCCTGCTTTCTGGCTGTGGATGCAGTGTGACCAGAAATCTGTGTCAAGCCCCTGATGCTATGGCTTCCTCACCTAGTACTCCCCAAAACTGTGTGTTAAAATATGCTGTTTCTTTCTTAAGTTGCCTCCTGTCAGATGTTTTGTCTCAGAAATGAGAACAGCAGCTAACATGTAGGGAATGACGTGAAATTCAGATCAATCCATCCTCCCCTTCCGTGGCAGCCCCAGTGACTGGCTGAGGGCAGCATTGCCAGGAAGGCTCATCAGGAAGCAAGAGTGGAGACTGCAGACCTGAGTCAGCAACTCTAGCCCCCTTCCTTTTGGTAGACACGAAATCACAAAATGCCAAAACTTTACTGTGAAGGAGGAATTAGACATGGGTTCATCCAATAAGTAAGAACTGTCAATCTGCCACACACATCACCATGTTCCAGGAAGTAACAGCAAGGAGTAGCAACTTTCAGAAAGTTTCCAACCCCTGGTCCAGGATGTCTGAGAAAGCATGCTAATGCAACTGTTTCAAAAACAAGCTAAAAAAAATCACAAACAAAAATGTTCACTGCAGCCTTATTTATTAAGCACAAAATTGGAATAGTTAATCAAATTAGGGTATATATACACAAAGGAATGTGTTTGTTGAAATAGAATTAAAAGTATCTAAATCTACAGAGGAAAACTTACATAATATTAAATAAAAATAAACGAGTAATATATTAAAATTGTATACAGCATGTTTCTACTTCTGTTTGTAAAATCTATTTAGGTGTGAGGGCACAGCAAGGACCTGAGTTCAGATCTCCAGTACATCATAGAAAAGTCCAGGCTATACTAGCATGACCGAAGTCCAGTGAGACCCTGCTCAAAACAATAAGGCAGAGAGTTACAGAAGACACCTGCTGTTGACATGCACACACACACAGACACAGACAGACACACATACACACACACACACACACACACACACACACACACACACACACACACACACCACAATTTTTTCCATTAGATGAGGTTTTAAAAAAAGACCACAATCTAAGTACTAATGAATATTGACATATAATGTTATATTATGAAGCTTTTTTCTTTCATCTCTTTGTATGCTTTATAAACATTGCCGTGTGTTGCTTAGCAACAGGGTCAAGTTGTCAGAGAAGCAGCCATAGGTGATTTCATCATTGTTGAGACATCATAGAATGCTCTTGCCAAGATAGTACAGACATCACTAGCAGATGTAACCATAAGAAATCCCAGCAAAAACACAGCCATTGACCAGAAGGTTATGTGGCACAGACTAGATGAGGGTACCACAGACAATCCATTGTGTTCTTTGTCTACTGATAGCTGTCCAGCCCATCTTCAGTCCCCCTTTTTTCCTCTGTTACATATCTGTATACACTGATTAGAAGCCCAGGTAGGGCTGAAGAGATGGCTCAGTCAGTAAAACCACTCACCACACAAACATGAAAACCAGAGATCAAATCCCTGGAACCTATGAATTTAGATACAGTGTGCCTGCAGTGAGATGGGAACCAGATAATGAATCTCCAGAAGCTCCTGGATCACACAGCATCAGACTGCTATACAAGGTGGCAGAATGGCTGGAGGCCTGGTCTCAAACAAGGGGAGTAAGGACTGACATCCAAGATTGTCCTCTAACCTTCAGTGGTCACTCTAGCTCTGGATCCATCTCTCTCTCTCTCTCTCTCTCTCTCTCTCTCTCTCTCTCTCTCTCTCCTCCCTCCTCCTCCCTCCCTCCCTCTCCCTCTCTCTCTCTCTCTCTCTCTCTCTCTCTCTCTCTCTCTCTCTCTCTCACACACACACACACACACACACACACACACACACACCACGGAGGGGACGCAGACAGACATACAAAAAGTAAAAAAGTACCAGTCCAGGTTCTCCTTGCCCTGGGGCCAGTGGAAAGTAAACCACAAAGTCTCAATTTCTAGACAGAGGACTTCACCACTGCCACAATAAATGCCAAGCCAATTTCTTTAGCATACCCTCTAAAGGAAGGAAGGAAGGAAGGAAGGAAGGAAGGAAGGAAGGAAGGAAGGATATCCTTTTATCCTTTTATATCAGAGAGCCAAAGAAAAGGAAGAATTCAGTATGAGATGCCACCTCCATCCCAGACACCAAGAAGAGCCGCTCCCTGGGGACTAGTCACTGTGTCTTCACAAGGAAACATACCTGGACTAAGACATTGTCCCTCTGTGAGAACGTCTCCCAGGGTGACAGACAAAAACTGGTACTTGGGTCTCTGCCAGCACCAGTGCCTCTTCTTCTTGGTCACCAGACTCAGCAGTTGCAGCTTATCAGAGTCATTCAAGTGTGACACTGAGATCAGGTCCCCTCCAGCGTCAACCTCTTTCAGGAAATTCCGAGTCGCTTTGGCAAACATTTTGTCAGGTTCAGATTACCTGAAATATAAGGTTAGTATAGAGTTATTTTGTGTGTTTTTTTTTTAAATTAGCCTATTTCTCTATGGTTACCATAGCTAATATGAAAGAATATGTCCTCTCTAAAACTAGCTAATGTGAGTTCAGTTGATAACAAGGAAATCAAATTGACAAAAGGGAAAAGCTCAAACATAGACACTGGAAAAGAATGTTCAGGATGGGCGAGGTTATACTTCTGAAGCAAACAACCCTGAAATCCCAGTGCGTTCCAGCCCTGGTTCTCAACCTGTGGGTCATGATCCCTTTGGGATCAAATGACTCTTTGACAGGAGCTACCTAAGACCATCAGCAAACACAGGTATTTACATTACGATTCACAACAGTAGCAAAACTACAGTTATGACGTAGCAATGAGAATAATGTTATCGTTGGAGGTCACCAAAGCATACGAAGCTTTATTTATTTATTAAAGGGTTGCAACAATAGGAAGGCTGAGAACCACCAGCTTACAGCTATAAAAGTGTATTTGAGCTGGGCTTGCTGGTACACATCTGTAATCCCATGGGGCAGAAACAGGAGTGTTAACACACACTCAAGGGCAGCCTGTTCTGTATACTGGGTTCCAGGCCTAGACTCCATCCCAGATGGAAATTATTTGTTGCTTATACTGAATGTCAATAAAGATGGAACAGGTAAGGTCTGGGTTTTTGTTTTTGTTTTTGTTTTTCATTTTATTTTTGGAGTTTTTTTTGTTTTGTTTTGGTTTGTTTTGGTTTGGTTTGGTTTTTTTGAGACAGGGTTTTTTCTCTGTGGCTTTGGAGGCTGTCCTGGAACTAGCTCTTGTAGACCAGGCTGGCGAACTCACAGAAATCCACCTGACTCTGCCTTCCGAGTGCTGGGATTAAAGCATGCACTATCACTGCCTGGCCGGAGGGTGTTTTTTGTTTGTTTTTGTTTTTGTTTTTGTTTTGTTTTGTTTCTTTAGTCCATGCTGGCCTGGAACTCACTGTATATCTCAGGGTGGTCTCTAACTCAGAACAATCTTCCTGCCTCAACCTCCCAAACACCGGTGTTGAAGGAGTAGGTCACCTGACTGAGAGTTTTGTTAGTTTTGGACATTCAGAGGACCAAAGGGGAAACCACCATCTTGAACACTATCAGTCATTATACAAACAAAAGAGAGTTCTAGGTCTCACATTAGCAATTAAACATCCTGGCACAAAAGGCACTGGTGGCTCACTTACTAAGAAGTTGTCAAAACACAGTTTTAACCAACCTTGAGAGTCAAGAATGCAACCCTACCAAGAAAGGCAGAGACCTAGGGATATTTGTTGACAATGACTTCCAAACACCCAATCAACAGCAGATTGGAGATACTAAAAAATAATTGCATCGTGTGGAACATGTACCGACTTCCTCCTTCAAACAATGCTGTAATAAGCAAAAGACCAATTGTACAGGTGACTTAAATATACCAGATGCTTTGTGTAGGATGTATGCAAACTAGACCCTTTTGTAGGAGGAAGGTTAGCTAAGGCTCAGAGAGAAATGGCAAAGCCCTACATGGCTTGGTCCTGGAAACCTGCCCCAGTCATTGAGGAAATGGACAGACACACAGACACATGTACAGAAAATCTGGGATCACATGGGCTGTGCTCGCTGTGGTAGAGCAGCACCTTACTACAACAGCAACTTAGAAACTCAGAATGTTTATTTTATATGTCTGAAATCCGAATCGAGGGGGCTGGTTCATTGTGCGCAGCTGAATAAGAGGCAGGCTCACGGTACAGAGCTGAACAAGAAGATGGGCTTAGCCAGGCTACGCAGGCGGGCTCTGTGGGGAAGCAGTCTCAGGCTGCACTCATCTGGAAGGAGAAAGCTGGAGTTGACAGCTTTTGCACACACTGTCAGCTTTTGCGCTTGGCAGAAGAGGGCTTTGCCATTTCCCTCTGAGCCTCAGAGGCTTTCCCTTGCCAGAGGTCTGAGGCATCAGGGATCTTGACCCAAGGTTTTGCCCAAGACAACAGCGCACATTCACTCAGAACTTCATCTGCTCCTTACACGTTTGCTCAGGCTTCCTCCACATCCCTGCAGTGGTACTGAGGGACCACTGCCATTCTGTGGAAAGTCAGAGACAGAACTTTCTCTGCATTGTGTGATCTGCTAAGAAATGAATACTAGCTAGCTATAAATTTTTAGCCCAGAAATAAAGGTATAATCACACTTCAGCTGGAGGGAAAAAGGAAACCCGGGAAGATACAAAGGGAAGTACCATGTTCAGTGGGAATATAGGCTAGTGAACGGGTTAACTTTCTGGACAAATACCCCTATTCCTTCCTTAGTCCAACACAAGAGAAAATTAGTAATAAATCAGAATTTCTTTGAAGAAAATAAATTTAGAGAAACATTTTTGCAATCATAGGATAAAAGGACATTTATACAGACAAATTGCAATCTGAGTGAATATTTGCAATATATATTAATATATGTTTATTAAATTAATATATGACAAGAGTATTTATTTAAAAATAACTCTTAGAGGCCAGAGAGAAGGGTTGGGGGTTCAAAGTGCTTCTTTGTTTCTAGCACCCACTTGGAGGGTTCCACTTGTTGGAAAACCCCCATTCCAGGGGGTCTAATGCCCTCTTCTGGCTTCATCCCACACTGCATATACCTGGCCCACAGACAAACTGTACAAACACATATATAAAATAAAAATAAATACTAAAAACAAAGACAAAGTTTTACAAATAAAATACTTGAGTAGAACATCCAAAAATCTTATGTTACAACACATAAATTGAGCATAGTCATATACATACAATTTATGCACATGCTTCAAGTCACACATTTAATATTATACAAAAACAAATTGAAATATCACTTTTATTTGCTTGGTAAATTTATTTTTGTTTGTTTTTTATTGAGACTTTTTAAAATCCGTTTGTAACAGCCTAGGCTAGCCTCAAATTCATAATCTCCCTGCCTCATCCTCCCTGGTATTTCCATGACCATTGTGTGCCATCATGCCCAGCTGAAACAGCATTTTAAGACTGACTACAAACAAGTAAAACTGTCTAACAGACTAGAGCTGGTGTTTGTCTGTATTCCTGCCCTGGAACCTGGCCAATCACTTGGTCAACATAGTCCTCCTGGAAGTTAAGAGCTGGGTGTGGTCTTGGACTTTACCTTGTTTGATTCACTTTCTTCAGTACTCATCTTCTCTGGGGTTTCAGAAACACTGGACTTCCCTACTTCTCCAAAGCAACTTTCCCTTTGTTCTGATGAAGCAGTAGCTGCTTCAGCCTTTTCTTATATATTCAGAGCAAAAATAAACATTTGAAGAGAGGCGAGGTTCCTGTCTGAACAACGGGCTGTAAACACCATGACTAAGGAACGTGCCTTCAATGGAACATTCATTTATTCATTTGCCAAGCTCTTAACTGAGTCAGTCATTAAGAATTCTTGCATACACGTTAGGTTCTGGGTTGAAGCACTCAAAAAAAAACCACTAAGTTTATGCTGGGTTTGTTGACTCACACCTGTAACCCAAGCACTTAAGTAAGCCAGGAAGATAGTTGTGAGTTCTAGACCAGTAAACTGGAGAGACTCACACACACACACACACACACACACACACACACACACACACACACACACACACACACACACTCCCAGTATGCTGAGAATTAGTCACTTTGTTGTGACAGAGGAGCATTTACAGAAGCAGGGGTGGGGGGGGGGTGGGGGGGTGTAGGGAAGACCAGGAAGGCAAGGCAGGCTATCAGCAAGCTTCTTGCTGGTGCTCTGCCACCACCTTACTGACAGATTTGGAGCACTTAGTAAGCTTTGGGATTGATGAACATTGAATGACAGGTTTCCAGAATGGAGAAATGGTGGAAACAGGCTAGGAAGAACTCTGGAGCAGAGCCTGAAGATCAGTGTACCCCTGTGGGAGTGTCAGATGAGCAAGACCTATAAGAGGGTGTGACCAGAGAGCAATGGTGATCAGCACAGTCACTTAGATCTAAAAGACCAAGTGAGATGGGAGTGTAAAAGTGCTTGCTGACAAATCTGACCACCGGAGTTCAATCCCAAGACCTACAGAGAGGAAGGAGGGAACTGACACCTGCAAGTGTTATTCTCACCTCTACACACACACACACACACACACAAATATGTGAATGTAAGCAGGGAGTGGGTGGGAGAGAAACAGGTTAGAAATAGAAGCAAACCTATGATGCTCTAAAATGTCAGAAAGATGCAGGTTTGGCCCATTCACTAGAACAGTGAAGATGCAAGATAGGAAACCCTAGGATGTCCTCCAGACAGTCCAGGCAGGTGGTGGGTGATGAGATAGCTCAGCCAGTTACCGAGAGATGGGTTCAGGAAATTGAGGGCAGCAGTTGCTGTGACTGTCTGAGGGACAAGGTGCGGGATTTGCTGTGTCAAAAAACAAAGACCTTTGAACAAAACTGGGCATGTGGAGACTCATCGGGATGGAAGAACAGGTTGTTCTTCCATCCGCCCTTGATGTTGGGATCATTATTTTCATAGCCTCTAGATTCTTTTCTGAAACAAACTGAATGGGAGTTCACAAACCCATCTTCACATCAAAATGGTTTCTATGGAAGTGATGTCAGAATTGCTGTTAAAACAACAACAAAAAACAATTGAATCCAGCTGCTGTGGAGACATAGCTGTGGCAACAGTACCAACTCCCCCAGAGGGATCAGCGGGTGAAAAAAGGGGCACTTTAAATTCACTTTTAGTGGGACATTTCTTGTTTCATCTAACCTCAAACCTGGCCAATTGCCTTCTGGACAGAGTAAGTTGCTTAGGGAGTTACTGGGAGCCTGCTGCCCTGAGGGCTTCTGTTAGACTCAGGCTTGGCCAATCACAGGACTTCGTGAAGATGGTCCCCTGGGGAAGTTAAGGCTAACACTCCCTTTTCTGTTATGTGTTGGTATAATTTACACGCACCGAAAGCTATACTCCCCCAAATGTGCTAAAACACTTTGAACTTCCATCTCTGCCCATGTGCTCATCCTAGCTGCCCTTCACACCCCTTTTACTTCCTTTATCTTTGTGTTTCCTTAGTTAAATACAAATTTAAAGGTCTGCACCTCCCTCTACACTTGCTTTTCTTATCTAGTGCTATAACCTACAGACTACGCCACACCAGCACCTTCTTATTTACGGTTGCATACTACTTACTCTTTCCTTGGATGTATTACTGCTTAGTGGCCCTGTCAGATATAATTCATCAGTTGTCTTTTTCCCAATTTCTGCTATTTTAAAAATACTGCCATCCAGATGTGGTGGCTTAGTCCTGTACTATGAAGGCTAAAATGGGAGGAGGCTATTTAAAATGTCATGAGTGTGAGGTTAGCCTGGACTAATAGTGAGCTCCAGGCCAGCCAAGACTATAGAGAAACCATATCAAAAGCAAACAAACAAACCAAATAGCATAAATATTCCTTCATAGATAGATGACTGCATCAGGAAAAGAGGATACAGCCCTAGAAAAGAGATTGCTGGTCAACAGGTGGATACATGTGTGACTTGGGAGCTTCTTTCCTTGTGCAGTCCAAGTAACAATGTATCTGATATTACAGGTATCTGTTAAAATGTTACAGTATCTGTATTAGCAATGATGGGCCTCAAACTTTTGAATCTTTGCCAGTGTTGCATGTGAGAAATTGAATCTCAGTGTAGATATAGGCTGCATTTTCTCAATACAAATAAAAGCAAACATCTGTTATTTGTTACAAGCCTTTAAAAAAAAACTCTTTTATAAAAAGCTGTTGGCTTTTCTATTGTTTTATTTGTTAGTTTATGTATGTGAGTGTTTTTCCTGCATGAGTGTGCACCATGTTTGTACCCAGGAAGGCTAGGAGAGGGCAATGGGCCACCTAGAACTGTAGTTACAGGAGGTTTTGAGCAGCTATGTGGGTACTGGGAATTGAACCCAAGTCCTTTGGAAACGCAGCCAGTGCTCTTATCTGCTGAGCCATCTCTCTAGCTGTTGTTGCTCTCTTTATGTCTAGGATTATTTGTTTACTTTTGTTGTTTTTAAATATTATTTGATTTTTAAATGATGTGTTTTGTATATGCTTGTTTGTATGCCATGTGCGTACAGAAGTCCTTGGAGGCCATGATAGGCCTTCGGCTCCCATGGAGCTGGAGCCTCGGGCAGCTGTGAGTCGGCTGATGTGGGCCTCAGAACCAAACCCAGGTCTTACTGGAGAGCACTAGGCACTCTTAACCACTGAGCCATCGCTCTAGCCTGCTTGTTTGTGAAACAGGATCTCACATTGAAGCCCAAGTTAGCTTGGAACATGCCTCAAACTCACAGCAATCCTCTTGCCTCCACCCCTCCAGTGCTGACATCAGAGGCAGGAGCTACTACAGCCAGTTATAAAAAGTTTGCTTTTGTTCTTAATTGTTTTGAGACAGGGTCTCAATATGTTCCGACTGGTCCCAAATTCACCACCTTATGTCTCAGCCTCCCAAGTAATGAGATTGCAGGTATGACATCATGCCTAGCCTGAAAACTTTTGCCATAAACAGAGGGATCAGCCAAAATACCGGCTAGAAATTTAACACAATCAAGTTTATGTTGTGCCATGAGGAGGTACCACATTGCCACCATCATCTCAATCACTTGAGGTAACTGACTAGTCAGCAACGATCTAACTTGCCCAGGTGTTCAGAGGCAAAAAGCTAGAACAGTGGTTCTCAACGTGTGGTCTCAGCCCCATTGTGGGCTGTATACCAGATAGTTAGATTACAATTCATAACAGTAGCAAAATTAGAGCGATGAAGCAGTGACAAAATAATCCTACAGTTGGGGGTCACCACAACATGAGGGACTGTAAAAAGGGCCCCAGCATTAGGAAGAGTTTATCCTGAAGTTTGCAAAAAAAAAAGTTCTACTATTTTGGCCAAATTTAAGCATGCCTTTATTAAAATTTTAAATACCGACCAAGATGGAACTTGGTTAGGACAATCTCCTGAGACTTTCCAGGTAAGTAGTCCCAAGACACATGTTGACAGAGTTTACATGGTCAAAACCCAAAGGCCACTGTACTTTCCCATGAGGTTTTGTTGTTATTTTTCAAGAACTACAACTCCCAGAATCCCAGGAAGTTACCTGGTCTTTGGGAAGGTGGGGCTTACAGGTTAATTTTGGGTCTGACTGGAGGTTGAGAACCACTGATCTAAAACCTGATACCAGGACCCCCACACAGTTCTGTGTATTGCCCAATACACAGAAACACAGTTAAGTCTCAACTAACCAAAAATCAGACTTTAAATTCAATTTTCCACAATGCTCCAGTTTGGAAGTCATGACCATAGACTCAGGACTGTGCACGTAAAAAGCCACTGAGCTTCATGGCTGTGACAGCTCCTGCACACTCACCTAAAGCTTAAGAGCTATAATGTCAAGCTTTTATTCACCTGCCTGGCTGGCTGAGTCCCTAGTCAAAGCAGATTAGAGCATAGGCAGCTGTGGATATGGGTAATGACAGAGGAGGACTCCTCAGAAAAGAAGAAAGCAAGACAACACTCAGAGTTAGCAAAGAATATGGCTACCTGGGGCCATTGGCTCCTGGGAACAAGGAATCTTGAAAGGAACAGCTAAAGTGACAGTTGCATGAGGGACCACCATCACTAGCACTCTGGTGGCTCTGATTGACCTCGGGCACACCTGACCTTGCATCTTGAGGGACCCTGTTCTTCCTCACTTCCCACTTCTCCCTTCTGGTTTTTTGTTTGTTTGTTTGTTTGTTGTTGTTGTTTGCTATTGTTGTTTTGTTTGGAGAGAGACAGAGTTTGAGGCTGGCCTTGAACTCCATAGACTCCTGTCTCTGTTTTCCCAAAGGTGGGAATAGGTTTCTTCTTCTGGCCTTGCTACAACAGGCCTGGGATTCTTGGGAAGAGGCCACGACATCAAATACACCAAATAAAGAGCAAGGTCAACAGGTGTTGGGGCCCTGCTCCCTGTCAGGTGCAGAGCAGGATGCTATCATGTGTTTCCTCGTTTACTCTCCATAACAACTCCCTGAAGCTAACATTTTACACAGCTTGCACACGTGGAAACTGAATGTTAAGTCATTTCCCCAAGATCTTGACAAACAGATGCATGTGAAACCAGCTCAGTACTATATCCTGGTGCTGCTGAGAGCTGGACTTGTATCCCCCTGCTGAATGTGACTAGGGTCACCGGGCATCCACATGAGCTGAGGCCACTGTGATCACAAATCATGGCAAAAAACATGACCACTCTGGCACCATGTCCAACTACAGACCAAGCACAAATGTTCTCCAAACCATAAAAAGGCCAATACCACCTTCCTCCCGGCCCCACCTGTGACCGATGCTGCTGCTTGACCAACCCCAGCAGCCGCCTACCTCTGACAGGCTTTCCACTTGGCAAAGGTTTGTGAAGAGACGCAGTGAGAACATTTTCCCCACTTACAGTCAACCTCTAATACTAAGTGAAGACTTCCCTCTGAAATCACTGGCAAGCCACATTCCCCCTTGCTGCAAGGAACAATAAAACGCAGCAGGTTCAAATCCCAGTGGCTTTGACTAGGGGACCTTGAATGTCTACCAAGAGAATTAGTATTGAGCCAAGAAGATCCCCTTGAGTCCAGAGCAGGAGCTTCTGCCCATTTCTCTGTGCTGACTGGGGGTCAACTTCTTCTTCCATTTAGCTGCATCTGACTCATTTGGTAAAGACAGTGTGTGGAAAGGGCAACTCAGTTACAGTGGAGACAAAGCCATTGCCTTGTATCTTTTCACCAAGAATGTGTGAAATAAAGAAACAAACCATGGTGGGAGGATAAGCACCAGCCTGAAGAGGCAGCCTGGAGCAGGCGGCAAAGGCTGCGGGATGGAGCGGAGGAGAATGAAAGACTGTTAGGGACGGGGAGCCGGGTGTGGTGCGCAGCCTGGAATCTGGGGACTTGGAACTAGAAAGGCTGAGACAGGAGAGTTACACATCCAAGTCCAGCTTGGCCTTCCTGGGCAGATGATAGCTTTAAAAAAATGTTTTAATTTATCTTCAAAGGTAAAAGCAGATGTGGAGCTGGCCGAACACCTGTATTCCCACCACTCAGCTGAGGGAGAGGCAGCAGGATCAGAACGTTGAAGGGCACCAGGCTGCCAGGACTCTACCACAAAAATAAACAAGAAGATTCACATACACAAGAGAGGACCTCTAGAGCAAGCGTCCACAGAGTTCAAAAAGAACAAGAATGTCCTGTGGTCGATGTAGAGCCTCCTCTCTGAGCAGGCCAGCCTGGAGTCCAGGGACCTGGGCAGGCTGTCTGGGTCATTTTCTCTCTCAGATCTAATCAGGAGTCCCGGCCCAGCTTCTTCCTGAAGCTTTGCTTTGTAAGGAGCGCTTATGGCTGATGGATGCAGAAGACGATTCCTTTTATTGTATATCCAGATGCTGTTCCTCTAACCTCTCAGCCCCGTTCAACTCCCAGCTCTGCCTGGATCGTGACAGCCCTGGCCCAGCTGTCCCAACACACCCTTCCCCACTCCTTTCCTGGTCCCATTCATACTCCCTAGCTGGCTGACTGCTTTTTGTTCAGGTTCCAGCAAAACCCAGGAGCAGATCTCTCCCTGAGCGGTGCAGAGGGGAAGAACCCCCCTTCCCCCAAACCCTGTTCCAGGTTGAGGTAGAAGGGTCTCGGTGCCAAGGTTAGATTCAGATACCCCAGGACAGGACAGACCCAAGCCTGCCTCTGGCCTCTGCCTGCTTCTGGCCTTTCCTCTGGTCCATGCGCACCCTGGATCCTTACAGATACCGGAGAGACCCAGAAGACAAAGGAAGGATAGTGGGATGTGGTGGGGACAGGATGAGGTGGGGGTGCCAGAGAGCACCCGCTGCACTTGCCGTATTCCGGGACTACCGGAGTGGCGGCGAGCATGCTGGGAGGTAAGGATGAGATGGAGACCAGCGCGGAATCGGACTATGGGCAGAACAGAGCAGCTGTCCCTGCTGGAGGGTGGGAGAGAAAAGGGAGGCGGCTATCCCCCAATCGCTGGCCTCCGGAGGGAACAAGGGGTTACCGGGGAGAAGGGGCACTGACAGTTTGCCCCAGGCCTGATAGCACCGAGGGCGGAGGGGAGAGGAGCACGAGCCGAGCCCACAGCTAGCTCGCGCCCGCCGCCACTTACCGGCGCTCTGCAGCTCGGTCCTGCACGTGCTCGGTTCCTGCAGGCGCGTGCGCTCTGGGACGCACAGCGAGAGGAGTTGGGCGGGTCTGGACCTTTGTTCAGTCCTGACCCAGGGAGCCTCAGCTGGGCCACAAGCCGAGAGACGGCGCTGGAGGCGGAGCTGGACCCGGGACTCAGGGACCCTGGCTGCAGGGGCAAAGGAGCTTCCAGGCAGCACGGGAGGCTGCTGCTGACAGGACACTGCCTCTTTTCCTTCCGGGGACACCGGGGAGGTTGCCAACTGCCCAGGTCAGGCTTGGGCTGAAGCATCTGCTCCAGAGGAGGGAGTTGGGGATGAGCGTGTGGCCTACTGACCACAGATCCCCCCCCCCGGCACCCCCCCTCCCGGCTTGAGACTACTTCTGGTTCCTCCTGGAGCCTGTCATGCCACTAGTAGGGTGTGAGCTGGCACAGTGGCTTTACAGTTCGTCCAGGGAACTCCCTCTTTGGCCTTGGGACCCCTCGCACTTGCTTGAAGCTTGGGGCTGGATGTTATGAGTACCTACATCCTAGCTAGGATAAGCTCCCTGGAGAACCACGCCTCTGTCACCCGCAGGTGCTTGGTAAATGAAGAGAGGGAACTGGGGCAGAGCGTTGTACCCTGAGTCAATCTTTATAAGATGTTCTTTCCTGTGCGACAAACAGCAGAAAAGAAAATCCTCCCCTGACCCCCAATCCCTGGATTTACACTCAAAGAGTAGAGCATTTTGTGACTGCCCCAGTGGGGAGAGGCCAGCAGGCGGCTACAGAGGTGGGCTCTCTGGTCACCTCACCTCAAAGCCTGCCCTAACTATTCACACTACTAGAGACCACGGGGACCCTCTGCTCCTTACGTACTTCATGATTCTCCTTCGCCCCAACCACCGTCACTACACTGTACTTGTAGAACACATTCTTCTTCCCTAAATTTTCGTCTCACCGAGGACAGTGAGATGTTCTGCTTTTTTCACTGTGCCCAGCTCCGAACTTGAAACTTATTGCAGAGTAGATAGTCAGTCAATTATGCTTGCATTAGAAAATGATCTTCGAGACAGCCAGTTCATAAAGGTGACCGCCTCCAAGTCTGACTGCCTGGGTTCAGTCCCCAGAACCCACACAGTTGAAGAACTGACTCCTACAAGTTATTGTCTGACCTGCACATGTGCTCACGTGTGTGCGCGCGTGTGTGCGTGTGTGCGTGTGTGTGTGTGTGTGTGTGTGTGTGTGTGTGTGTGTGTGTGTAGAGAAAGAGAGAAACAGATATACACACAGAGGGGGGGGACCATCTTTTTGTTCTTCAAACAAGGCATAAGGGTGTTATGGGGTTGTCTTCATAAGTTACCCAGTTTCAAGATTTTCTTTTTAGCAGCTTAAGCCATGTAAGAGGATGAAGGCTGCTATCAGTGTCCGTTGTCTCCTGAGCTGAGCAGTTAGGCTTAAGAGCATCCTCACAACCATTCAGTGCCCATGCTGAAGGGCCCGGTTCTGTTCAGCCAGCTCCCCACTTGTAGTTGATATGCATGAGGAGGGTATAGACAATGGGTACTGGATGAGTAAGTAAGAAATTGCCAGAGTTGTCCCTCTGGTCCTGTGCTTTGCCAGCGTGACTAGGTACTGAAAGGAAAGAGAAATCACTATTCTAGTCTGGTTAGGAGAGTTTTAAAATCTATGTTATTGGTCTTTTGGCTTCATAAAATCATACAGTGATGCTATGGCTTGAATGTGTTCCCCGGAGTCTAAGTCTGTGCATATTGTTGTGGGGGGGTGGCTGATAAGAGGTGGCTAAGACGTGAAGGCTCTGCCCTCAGAGATTGTTGACAAGAGAGTGGGTTGGTTACCATGAAAACTAGTTCTGGTCAAAGGAGCCTGCACCCTCCCCCACCCCACCTGCCCCTCTCTTTTCTTGCCTTCTGCCCCCTGTCTTATCCAGGTAAGAGGGTTGTCTAACAGAACTTGACCAGGGACTTCTCAGACTCCAGCACTGTAAGAAATAAAATCTGCATTCTTTATAATTTACCCAGTCTCAGGAATTCTCTTCTAGCCTCACAAAGTCAAGTACCAGCCTTGACAAGTAATTGTTCTTAGAGCTTATTGCCCCGTGGCCTGGGGCAATAACGTTTGAGCAGCACTTTCAGGCAGTCCCCACCCTGAAGGCTCAGCCTCTAACCACTTGAAACTGGAACTGCCAGTGTCTGAAGCAATGATTACTCCACGCCTTCAGTTTTTCTTCACTCTTTCTATCCTGTGCAGGGCTGTGCAGTGGCTAGTCACTAAACGCCAGAGGGAGACACAAACAGCTAATACGGAGGTGACACTCTCTAGGCGCTGTCTCTGGGTGTGGTTTCGAGTACTTTTCACATGGGGGAAAAAAAAAAAAACACACCTCATCTAACCCTCATAACCTATTTTGGGTTCAAATTCAACAAGGGGAGTAAGACACAAACTGGGAAGTGATGGCAAAGGGTTTAACTCAGGCACAGAACAGAGCAAACAGAATGTGGATCCTGGGAACCGAACGTGGTCCTCTGCAGGAGAGGACATACTCTTAACAACAGAACCATCTCTCCAGCCCCACACTTTAATTTCATTACACTTGTGCTTCTTGATGCCAGTAAATAGGACATTTGAAGATTTCAGATGCAACAATCCAAACAAAGTAAGATTCTAATCTCAGCCCCTGATCAGCATGTTCCATTAGGGGGAGGAGGAAGAGTGGGAACTCTCACTTTTCCCTGGTGACTAAGGATGTTGAGCATTTCCTTAAGTGTCTTTCTGCCATTTGAGATTGTTCTGTTGAGAATTCTCTAGTCAGATCTGTATCCCATTTTTTAATTGGATTATTTGGTTGTTTTATTTCTAGTTTGAGTTCTTTGTATATCTTGGAAAACAGCCCTCTGTCAGATATGGAGTTGGTGAAGATCTTTTCCCATTTTATAGGGAGCCGTTTTGTCTTGTTGACCATGTTTTTGCTTTACAGAAGCTTCTCAGTTTCAGGAGGTCCCATTTATTAATTGTTGCTCTCAGAGTCTGTGCTACTGATGTTCTATTTAGGAAGTGGTCTCCTGTGCTTATGTGTTCAAATGTATTTCCCACTTTCTCTTCTATGAGGTTCAGTGTGGATGGATTTATATTGAGGTCTTTGATCCATTTGGACTTGAGTTTTGTGCATGGTGATAGATATGGACCTATTTGCATTCTTCTACATGTTGAAGCCAGTTATACCAGCACCATTTGTTGAGTATATTTTTGTTTTTCCATTTATATTTTTAGCTTCTTTGTCAAAAATTAAGTGTTCATAGGTGTGTGTGTGTTTATATTGGGATCTTCGATTCTATTCCATTGGTCCACTTGACTGTTTTTATGCCTATACCAAGCTGTTTTCATTACTATAGGTCTATAGCTTGAAGTCAGGGATGGTGATGCCCCCCAGATAATCCTTATTGTACAGGATAGTTTTGGCTATCATGGGTTCATTATTTTTCCATATGAAGTTGAGTATTGCTCTTTAAAGGTCTGTGAAGAATTGTTCTGGGATTTTGATGGGGATTGCATTGAATCTGTAGATTACTTTTTGTAGGATTGCCATTTTTACTATGCTGATCCTACCAATCCAAGAGCATGGGAGATCTTTCCATTTTCTGATATCTTCTTTAATTTCCTTTTTTAAAGTTCTTGTCATACAAGTGTTTCATCTGTTTGGTTAGTGTTACCCCAAGATATTTTATGTTATTTGTGGCTATTGTGAAGGGTGATGTTTCTCTGATTTCCTTCTTAGTCCATTTGTCATCTGTATATAGGAGGGCTACTGATTTTTTTTTTTTAGTTAATTTTGTATCCTGCTATATTACTGAAGGTGTTTATCAGTTTCAGGAGTTCTCTGGTAGAATTTTTGGGGTCACTTACGTAAATTATCATATCATCAGCAAATAATGACAGTTTGACCTCTTCCTTTCTGATTTGTATCCCTTTGGTCTCCTTTTGTTGTCTTATTGCTCTAGCTAGAACTTTAAGTACTATGTAGAATAGATATGGAGAGAGTGGACAGCCTTGTCTTGTTCCTGATTTCAGTGTGATTGCTTTGAGTTTCTCTCCATTTTGTTTGATGTTGGCTGTTGGGTTACTGTATACTGCCTTTATTATGTTTAGGTATGTTCCTTGTATCCCTATTCTCTCCAAGACCTTTATCACAAAGGGATGTTGAATTTTGTCAAAGGCTTTTTCAGCATCTAGTGAGATGATCATGTGGTTTTTTTCTTTCAGTTTGTTTATATGGTGGATTACACTGACAGATTTCGTATGTTGAACCATCTCTGCATCTCTGGGATGAATCCTACTTGGTCATGGTGGATGATTTTTCTAATGTGTTCTTGAATTCAGTTTGCCAGTATTTTATTGAGTATTTTTGTGCCTATGTTCATGACAAGGAATCATTCTTTTTTTAGTTGTGTCTTTGTGTCTTTGGGTATCAGGGTTACTGTAGCCTCATAAAAATAGTTTGACAATGTTCCTTCTGTTTCTATTGTGTGGAATAATTTTAGGAGTATTAGCATTAGATATTCTTTGAACATCTGGTAGAATTCTACACTGAATCCATCAGGGCCTTTTTTTTGGAGGGGGGGAGTTGGGAGACTATTGATAACTGTCTCTATTTCCTTAGGGGTTATGGGTGTATTTAAGTTGTTTATCTGTTCTTGATTTAATTTTAGTATGTGGTACTTATCTAGAAAATTGTCCATCTCCTTAAAGTTTTCCAATTTTTTAGAGGACAGGTTTTTGAAATATGACCTGATGATTTTCTGGATTTCTTCAGTGTCTATTGTTATGTCCCCCTTTACATTTCTGATTTTGTTAATTTGGATATCCTTTCTCTGTTTTTTAATTAGTTTGGATAAAGGTTTGTCTATTTTGTTGAATTTCTTGAAGAACCAACTCTTTGTCTCATTGATTCTTTGCATTGTTTTCTTTGTTTCTATTTAATTTATTTCAGCTCTCAATTTGACTATTTCTTGCCATCTACTCCTTCTGGGTGAGTTTGCTTCTTTTTGTTCTAGCACTTTCATTTGTTCTGTTAATTCACTAGTGTGGGATTTTTCCAGCTTCTTTATGTAGGCATTTAGAGCTATGAACTTTCCTCTCAGCACTGCTCTCATTATGTCCCATAAGTTTAGGTGTGTTGTGAGGTCATTTTCATTAAATTTTAGCAAGTCTTTTGTTTCTTTATTTCTTCCTTGACCCAGTGGTGGTTCAGTTGACCATTGTTCCATGTTTCCATGTATTTGTGGGCTTTCTGAAATTAATGTTGCTGTTGAATTCTAACTTTAAGCTGTGGTGATCTGACAGGGTACAGGGGTTTATTCCAACTTTTTTGTATCTTTTGAGTCTTGCTTTGTTACTGAGTATGTGGTCAATTTTTGAGAATGTTCCATGAGGTGCTGAAAAGAAAGTATATTCTTTTGTGTTTGGGTGGAATGTTCTGTAGATGTCTGTTAAGTCCATTTGAGTCCTAACATCTGTTAGTTCCCTTATTTTTTCTCTGTTAAGCTTCTGTCTGGCAGATCAGTCCAGTGGTGAGAGTGGGGTGTTGAAGTCTCCCACTATTAGTGTTTGGGGCTTGATTTGTGATTTAAGCTTTAGTAATGTTTGTTTTACAAATGCAGGGGCCCTTGTGTTTGGGGCATAGATGCTCAGAATTGAGATTTCCTCTTGATGGACTTTTCCTATGATAAATATGAAATGCCCTTCTTTATCTTTGATTGATTTTAGTTTGAACTCTTTTTTGTTAGATATTAGGATAGTTACACCAGCTTGTTTGTTAGGTCCATTTGATTGGGAAATTTTTTCCCAACCCTTTACTCTGAGGTAATGTCTGTCTGTGAGTTTGGGGTGTTTCTTGTATGCAGCAGCAGGATAGATTCTGTTTTCGTATCCAATCGGTTAGCCTGTGTCTTTTTATAGGAGAATTGAGACCATTTATATTAATGGATATTAATGACCAGTGATTGCTAGTTCCTGTTATTTTTGTTTTTGGTGGTGATGATGGCATTATATGTTCAACTCCCTTCTTTGGGGTTTGCTGCTGTAAGCTCATCTATTTCCTGTGTTCTTGTGGATATACATAGGTGATTTCCTTGGGTTGGTATTTTCCTTCTAGTACTTTCTGTAAGGCTGGGTTTGTGGGTAGGTCTTATTTAAATGTGGTTTTATCATGCAATACCTTGTTTTCTCCATCTATGGTAGTTGAAAGCTTTGATGAGTAAAATAATCTGGGCTGGCATTCATGGTCCCTTAGTGTCTGCAAACCTCTGGCCAGGACCTTCTGGCTTTAATTGTTTCCATTGAGAAGTCAGGTGTAATTCTGATAGGTCTGCCTTTATATGTTACCTGGCCTTTCTCTTTTGCAGCTCTTAATATTCTTTCTTTATTCTGTATGTTTACTGTATTGATCATTTGACAAGGGGTCTTTTTTTTTTTTTTTTTTTTTGGTCCAGTCTATTTGGTGTTCTGTAAGCCTCTTGTATTTTCATAGGCATGTCTTTCTTTAGGTTGGGGGAGTTTTCTTCTATGATTTTGTTGAATATATTTTCTGTGCCTTTGAGTTGGACTTCTTCTTTTATCCCTATTATTCTTAGGTTAGGTCTTTTCATGGTGTCCCAAATTTCTTGCATATTTTGTTGGATTTAAAATTTTCTTTGACCGATGAATCTATCTCCTCCAAGTTATCTTCAATGCCTGAAATTATCTCTTCCATCTCTTGTATTCTTTTTTTTTTTTTTTTGTAGTTCCTGATCGTTTACCCAGATTTTCCATTTCCAGAATTCCCTCAGTTTGTGTTTTCTTCATTGCCTCTATTTCAGATTTCATGTCTTGAATAATTTCCTTCACTTGTTTGATTGCTTTTTCTTGTTTTCTTTAAGGGATTTGTTGGTATTTTTCAATTTTTTGTTTGTCTTTTCCTCCATTTCTTTAAGAGAATTTTTCATTTCCTCTTTAAGGGTCTCAATCATCCTCATAAAGTTATTTTTAGGTCATTTTCTTCTACTTCATCTGTGTTGGGATGTTCAGGTCTTGCTGTTGTAGCACCACTAGTTTCTAGTGGTGCCGTGTTGCTCTTTATATTGTTGAGTGAGTTCTTACGTTGTTGTCTACGAATCTCTTCCTCTAATCGGTATAGGTGGAGCTTGTGCTTTAGGGGTTCTCTCTTTCTCCAATTGGTATAGTTGGGGGCTGTGGCTCCACTGACTGCTCCTTCAGGCACAAGTAAAGCAGAGCTTCTGGTGAATGCTCCTGGTGGAAGTGGGCTCAATGCTCAGATGATCACTCCTTGAGGTACAGGTGGGGCTACAGCTCTGGTGGATGCTCCTCGAATTGGAGATGTAGACGGGGCTGAATTGAGGTAGTAGCAGGGTGTCTTCCACCAAGAAATGGCAGGGGATGCTGGCTGGGACACAGGTGCTCTTTCCCAGGAAGAGCAATGGTTTCTGGAAGCTACTGCTGGAAAGCGTTGCTGTTGCTTCACCTGGTGATCACTCTTCGCTCCTGGGGCTGCGGCTGGGGCCACCCTCTGACATTGCTCCCAGTTCTGAAGTTCGTGGCTCCCTTGATGTTGCTCTGGGCCTGAAGCTCAAGTCTTCCTCCGATGCTACTTCTGGGCTGGGATCCCCCCTCATCCCATTATTATTATTAGCAGTAATTATGTCCAGCACTCAAGTTCTCTATATCTAGAACTTATGATTTAGGAAGGCCAAGCCCACCCACATAGCATCTTGCTAGCAAGTGTTTATTAAGGATGTACCATGGGCTGTAGGGAGACTAAAGACCCCCTCTGCCCTCAGTTCCTAGTTAGAACCCCAATAAGAAAGGCAGATTAACAAGAGAAAAAATACACACAAAAATATTAGTGTGCAGCACAATAGCTATAAAATTTAAATATAAAATGTGTATGTGTGTGCCATATATATCATGTATATGCAATCGTGTGCGTGGGTGTGAGTCTGCACATGGTCACAGAGGACGTGCAGGTCCTCCTCTATCACCTGCTGCCTCGTTAGTTTGAGGCAGAGTCTCTCACTGAGTGAGGAGTTTGATGCTTTGTCTGGCTGGCCGGCCAGTGAGCTCCTGGTATCTCTTCTGTGGGTGGTTGCGATTCATATTCAGGTCCTCATGCTTGGACAGCAAGCACTCTTCCCTACCACACCATCTCCTTGGCCCCTGGTATAGATAGCATCTTGAACAAAGAACAGTAACTCTGTAGAGAGAGAAGAACCAAGGCCAGCCATGGTAGGTTCCCAAAGGTGGGAAACTGGGAAGATAAGCATGTGGGGAAATCAAGCACACGGAGGTTTTGCTTTCTGGTGCCTTCTGTGCCACCTCTGGCCTTCTGAGCCTAGAATAGTCACCTCATATTCTCCCATTGATCAGAAAAGCACAATTGAACTGTCTCTTTGTCACTGCTTGATTGCCCTTAGCTCAGAAATAACTATTATGGCACATTTTGATGTATTCTGGAATGGCATCTCCAGATCTCCTTTAATGTCAAGCAGTATACTAGCACTGAGGACATGACGGCAAACATGGGAACTGTGGTCTTGGCCCTCCATGTCCATAGAGCTTTGCAGTCGTCTGCTGGCAGAAACAGAAGGGGTGGGGTACCATGCTGGGGGAATTCCAGGCTGTGCTGTATAGCATAGTAGAAGAACAAAGGTAACTGCTCATGAAAAGGAAATTAGGGTATGCTAACACAAAATAAACTCCTACATCATAAAGACTCAAGTGTATAGTGGCTCAGGATTTGCTCAGTGAATAACCTAAGGTGGTTCCAGGGGTAGGAGGTGGGGTGGGGGAGGGTAGCTTCTTCAGAAACTGGGCTAGTGAAGGAAGGCTCTGATTTGGAAAGCTGCAGTGGGCATTAGGGGAGTACCTGTGGGCTCCCTGCCCCTCATGAGAGATGTACATGAGACTGGTACATTCATTATTTACAGAGGCCAGCAGCTAGGCTCACAGTCCCAAATAACTGCAAAGAAGGCTGAGAAGTTCAGGTGCAGGCACACTCCTTTAATTCCAGAATTCGGGATGAAAAGGTGGGTGGATCTTTTGAAAATCAGTGGCCAGCCTGGTCCACACAATGAGTTATAGCTAGCCAGGGCCGAATAGTAAGACCCTGCCTCAAATTTTTATTTATTTACCCACTTACTTACTTACTTATTAGTCTGTGAACCCAATAAAAAAAACAGCAGCAAACTCAGCTACAAGATGCCTTTAGAGGGCAAAGAAGCCTCGGCTGCCTCCACTTTCATGGGAACCCCATCTGGGACAGCCCAGAGAGCTGGGCTGATTTCAGTTAAATAATATATTTTCAGTTTGTATAAGTAGTTGTTTTCTAAAAAAAGAACAAAACAAAACAAAAAACAAAAACAAACAAACAAACAAAAAAACGATATTTTCTTACTTCTCTGCCTGGCTAAAGGATAGCTGAGAATGCAGAGAAATGCTAGAGCTCTCATAGGCAAGGGGGTGATGTTTTCATCTAGAACAATTTATTAGCAATAAAGCTTCCTAGCTGGGTTATAATTGGAGGGGGACAGAGGGAATTGTGTACATAGTTGTTGTTTGGTAGGGTCCCAAAAAAGGCTAATTGCAATGGAAAAAACAATTTGGCAAGGAAAAATTATCTTGGCATCTGACTCCATTCTGATTGCTTTGTAAAAACATCAGCTAGATATGTTTGTTAATGTGGACAATGACAGAGGTGACACTTTCAGGAGCTGAATATCCTTCCTTACCTGTGCACCTTGGAGCACACAAAGAAGGGTTTTTTGTTATTGCTGTTCTTGTTTGTTTTTGTTGTTGTTGTTGTTTTGTTTTGTTTCGTTTTGTTTGTTTGTCTTTTTGAGTCTCTGTGGCTTCAGAGACTGTCCTGGAACTGGCTCTGTAGACCAGGCTGGCCTCGCTCACAGAGATGCCTCTGCCTCTGACCTCTGCCCTCTGCCCTCTGCCCTCTGCCCTCTGCCTCTGCCTCTGCGTGCTGTTGGTAGACAGGGAGCATTTGTTTTCTACTACTTGGATTCTTCAAGCTTCTCTTTTTCTCCTCAGGGAGTGAACTTGTAAGCTCACAGTAAGCCTGTTTTGTCTGGGGAATCTATGCAGCCAGCCGGAAGTATACCCTCAGGAACTTCCAGTTTTGGGTGGTTTTGCTCCGCACCTTCAATGGCCAGCTTCCTCATACTAGACACAAGGAAAGCCCCAATGCTCTCAAAAGCAAATGCCAGTGCCGGAGGGTGACTGAGAGGGGGCTATGCTGTGGCTCTTGAAGTGACAAGTGTGAATGAAGTGTGAGCCCCATCTGTGCCTGCTCTGTCTCCACTCCTTCAAGCCCCAGTCCCAACTCCCAGGGTCACTGGGGCTCCACTGCTGGGCCCTCACTGGGATCCTGATAAATAGTAACTATGGTTATTAATGTCCATGCCCTGGACTTTTATTCAATTTTGCAAATAGTGTTGAGGACTCTGTAGGCACTTGAACAAAGCTGGGTCAGCGCCCAAACACACCTACAACTGCTACAGGGTCAGCTTGCTGCAAGGGCTGGAAAGGAACCCAGTCTTCACCAGGCAAGGTCAGTTGTGGGTAAATGTGCTCCAGTGTTCCACAACGGCCAGCCTTAGGTCAGGACCTCTATGAGAAGGATCCATACAAGGCGAGAAGACAGGTAAAGAACCTGTGAGGCTCCACTTCTCTTCTCTTCCTTGTCAACCCAAAGCCACCCCTCAGAAAATGTCAACATTCCCTTTAAGAACTAGAACAGTTGAGAAGTAAAGATTCCTAGAGAGAGGTCATCCTGCAACACTTACAGTAAGACATCAGTGTTGGGCTAGGGATAGGCTCAGTTGGTACAGTGCTTGGCTGGTACCCACAACCCCCTGGGCCCCATCCTCAGCACCAAATAAATAGTGTGGGGGTGCAGGCACTTGGAAGGTGGAGGCAAAGGATCAGGAGTTCAAGGCCAGCCTTGGCTATCTATCAAATTAGAGGCTACCTTGGACTACATGAAATCCTGCTCAAAAACAAACAAGGGTCTGGGAAAATGACCCAGTGAATAAAGTACTTGACATGTAAGTTCAGACCCCCAACCCCCACCAGAAAACTGAACAGACACAATAGCCAGCTGAGCCCAGCACTTGGGAAATGGAAACAGATGCCTAAGGCAAACTAGCTGGTAGAATAGCCAAAGCAGCAAGCTCCAGGGTCCACAGGAGAGGCTGCCCCAATAAATGATGTGGGGGTGATCAAGGAAGACACTTCATGCCAACCTTTCATCTCCACAGACTGATAACACTGGATGGTGTTACGATAAATCTTTCCACCAAAAGCCACCGAGCCCCACTGCCACATGTGCGCTCTATGCCAGCCACCTGCCCGAGTTAGGGCCCAAATGAATACACAGAAACTTGTATTAGGCTCAAATGCTGCTTGGCCAATGACTAGGATTCTCATCTGCTAGCTCAGTCTTAATCATCATACACCTATATTTTATAAGACTTATCTTATCGATGCCTTATTGGTGTCCCTCCTTGCTGGTGGATCACATTGCACTGCTGGAGGAGGAAGAAGAAAAAGGGGACACTTCCTGTTTCCTTGTTTAGATATGAGTCTCCTTGCTATGTCACTTCCTGCCTGGACCACCACTTATCTACTACATTTCCCAGAATCCTCTTTGACTCCTAGTTCTGTCTAACTTGCTGTCTCATTGGCCAAACAGAACTTTATTTAACAATCAATAAGATAAACTTACACAGTACATTCTCCATCAGGATGGAGTGCACCACCATGTGAACTCAAGGCCAGCCTGAACTATACAGCAAGTTCCAAGGTTTTATGGGCTAAAAGAGGAGACGCTATCTGAAAAGAACAAAACAGAAAACCAAAACAACAACAAAAAGGCAATGATGGAACCTGATATAACTGATTCTAGGATTTGAGGATTTGAACTCAGGCCAGAGTCCATATTTGAACTTTTGACTCTTGCCTGACAGGTAGATTTGGGATGAATCAAACATCTAAATGTAAATTTCAATCTCCAGCTTTTAGTTTCTGGCTAATTAAGAACCATCTATTCGAAACAAGTTATTCTTCCTATTTGATTTTTACACACAGTTTTTCATTTTGTTTTTAAGACTGGATCTTTCTGTGGTGCCCAAGTGGACCGCACTTCTCCATCTGGCCAAGGCTAGCCCTGGACTCTCAGTGTTCCTATCTCAAGGTCCTGAACCGTGGGGCCACGAGCCTGCAACACCTTGCCCAGCTCTTCAGTTCTGTGGAGTTCTGATAGTGACCCCTAGAGCAACCCATGTGGTTCAGCCAAGTGATTTCCTGTATCCCATCTTGATATTAAAGGACATTATTTTGATCAGGCTGATAGCACATGCCTATGACCACAGCAGTCAAGTTAAGAGTTCAAGGCTGGCCTGCACTACATAGCAAGATTCTCTCCCCAAACAAACCAAGCAACAAACCCAAAACAAAATACTAACCAATCAATGGGGCAGACAGACAAAACAAACAAAAACAGACAACTGAGCAACCAAAGAGAATGTTTTTACAAATTCTAGACAC
This sequence comes from Cricetulus griseus, assembly GCF_003668045.3. Classification (NCBI taxonomy): domain Eukaryota; kingdom Metazoa; phylum Chordata; class Mammalia; order Rodentia; family Cricetidae; genus Cricetulus; species Cricetulus griseus. Next base: position 91,061,718 of record NC_048601.1, on the reverse strand, counting down.
TGTATTTTCCATAACAGTAGAGTGTGGCTTTAGAGGGATTGCCAAGAGAGGAAGGAGTTCTAAGCACTTCCTTTTATTTTTTGTGACAGCTCCACCATTTCCTGTAAATTGCCCTAAACTACAATCATGCTAGAATTTTAAAAATCTGGGATAAAATTACATTTAAAATCTTTTATTATCTAATATCTGCTAATAACCGAAAATGTTTTCCTACATCACAGCTTAGAATCAGCTTCCTGTTTTATAACTTGTCTAATGATTCCCTATTTTTGGGCAGTCTAGAAAAAGCACTTTCAATGGCTCCCAGACAGGCTTACAGATCCTTTATTAAATGCCATCTGCTTTAATTTTATTAATGTTTTATTAAGGACATCTGGCTGTCGATACAGATCATATAGACCCTTCCTTTGCTGGGTCGGTTGTCACCATCAATAAAGTATATGTTTTATTATTAGCAAGAGAACTTAAGCTGAGTAGTAGAATGAGCAGAGGACCAAGAGACCCATGTCCCCAACCCGCCCCCTGGCAGTCTTGTGGCCAGCATGAACCGTTTGGGATACAGGATGTTTTGCCTCAAAATTGAAGGTTGAACCTGTTCCCCCAGTTACAGCAAACACAGTGCTGTGTGTCAACCGCCCAGCAGCTCAGGTAGGGGATGCTGTTGGGAAGGCTGGGGCTGCTGGGCTGCTGGGAACTGACGAATAGAACCTTGGTAAGAGGATCTGGGGAGGAAAAGGGCATCAGGCAGAACATTATATACTGAGAACCACTGGAGAGACGAAGCCACTTCACTGGGGAGGGATTTACATGGCAACAGGATGGGATGGGGCATGGGTTAGTTTTGTTTTGTTTTTTTAATCATTTCTTTTTTATTTCTCGTTTTTTTATAATCCACTCTGGTTTCATATTTGCTATATAGCCAATACTGGCCTTGAACTTCTGATCCTCTGCCTCTACCTCCCAAGAGCTAATATGACAGGCTCTGCCACCAAGACAGATTAGATCTTTTCTCTACAGTGGAGCCTCGACCATCTGCCTTCCCTTCTTGGTCTTAGCGTTGCAGTCTTTGGAGACCACTCAGCTCAATTTGGCTAATGGATTGGTCTCTTCAGTGGGTTAAATACACACACTCCCTCTCCCCTTCTCTCTCTTCCTCTTTTCCCCTCCCCCACTCTCTACCCCCTTTCTCCCCACCCCAGGTGTGTGTGTGTGTGTGTGTGTGTGTGTGTGTGTGTGTGTGTGTGTGTGTGTATGCATGCATGCATGCATAGGAATGCATGTGGGGGTCAGAAGACAACTTTAGGAGTCAGTTCTTTCCTTCCACTATGTAGGTTCTTGGGTTCAAACTCCAGTCATCTGGCCTGGTAGCAGACACCCTTACCCACTGAGCCATCTCTCTGGTCCTAAACATCACTGTTTGATCATCAAAGTGTATTTGGCACAGCACACAGGTAGCATGTGAGGCTAGACATTGAGCCTTGGGTCTTTGAGATGAGAATCTTTGGTTGATTATTGAATGGACACCTTTTATTTTCTATCTGTGCTGTAAAACTATGGAGAGCCCTGCCTTGGGGCAATCTAATCGACCAAATTAATTTGTTTATTAAATTAAATGGTTTCTGCCACCAGTTAAAACATAGGTGGGTTTATATTAGATTCTATAATATTCAGTTGTACTAGATGATATTTGTGTTAGCTCTGTGGATGAATGAAAATAAGGAAGGAAACCCCACTCGCCACAGTCACTAGATCTTTGGTAGGTACAGGCTCTATGCTGGGCATGGGGTGGGGGTATAATGAGAGTGAAGACAATCTGTAGTCCATAAGGTTAAGATATCTTTATTTAGATAAACACCAGCCAAGCATAAGCCAGAGCGTGCCCAGAGGCAGCAGACTAGGGAGGCCAGAGAGAAGGGCTCCCACGTGTCTACCACCCCCTTAAGAACTCCCCACGAGTCATCCTGAACCTCCCCTGACCACGCCCTGACAGGTGTAGTCAAGCACACCTGTAGCTAGCTCCTAGGAGGCAGGGCTACAGTGTCTCCCTACAAGGGGCGCCACTCAGAGCTCATATTCTAGGTGGTAAAATGACGACAAGCAGAACAAATAAAGAAATGTCAGCAATGGTGACAGCTTGTAAGGAGCTTGAAGACATTACTCAAGACTTAACAAGAACAGGGAAACATCTTAGCACTTGGGAGGTACGGTAGATGAGTTCAAGGTAATCCTTGGCTACATAGTCACCCATGTACAGTGACATGTAGCCAGGGCAGTCTGGATACATGAGACCATGCATCAAGAAAACAACAACAACCAAACAAAATCCCTACTCTACTAGCATGGAGTAAAATCCCTACTCCACTACCATGGAGTAAAAGGCTGAGTAGGGAGCAGGGGATGTGTCTCTGCTGGTAGATTGCTTGCCTAGCATGCACATGACTCTCATTTCATAAACTGGACATGGTGGCACTTTGTAGGAGCAGAAAGGTCAGAATTTCAAGGTTGTCTATGGCTATATAGTGAGTTGGAGGCCAGCCAGTACTGTGTGAGCCCTGTCTCAAAAAAAAAAAAAAAAAAAAAAAAAAAGAAAAAAAGAAAAGAAAGAAAGAGGACAAAGTGAAAACTCAGATGTCTTTCTTTGGTCTCTTAGAGAAGAGGGGTCACAGGGCACAGGGCAAATCTCTGTCCCAGAAGGACAGACATATACAGAAAGACACAGCTACCAGAGTGGACACCCCAGTGGGCACTAACGCAGTCGGCTATGGGAAAGCATCTGCTGTGATGATCAGTAACCAAGTTCTTTTTAGCAATAGGTCTTTGATTCAAGGGCCCATTTATCCCAGACTGGCTCTACACTCACTGTGTACCCCATACTGGCCTTTAACTCTCAGATGCCCCTGTCTCTGCCTCTTAAGTGCTGAGATTACAGTCTGAGCTGCATCCAGAGACTGTTCCAGAACACCCCCATGTGTTGCCAGAAGAGAAGAAAAGTCAGTTTTAAGACACCAGATTATTAACAAGACCTGTCTTCAAGAAAAGCTATTCTGAGACTGGAAAGAATGCTCAGTGGTTAAGAGCTCTTGCTACTCAATCATGAGGCCCAGGGTTTGGATCCCAGCTCGAACACCAGGTGGCTTACAATTGCCTATAGCCCCAGCTACAAAGTTTCTGATGGCATCTTCTGGCCTCAGGTGCTCTTCAGGTATTGACACACGCATATGAGTACACACACATAAATAAAACAAGACATTTGTTAAAAGAAAGCCATTTTACTACAGCCAAAATCATCAAGGTCCTTTCAAATCACTGCTCAGCTCCATTGCCTTTGGCTGTTCTGCCCATTTACCAAGGACAGCACCCCAGCTTGCAAGAAAAAAACTACAAGGTATAACAAAACATCTCTTTTGCTAGCCTATTCTTGAGTTGTTTCTTTATAATAACCAGGCAATAGTAAAAAGTACTCTCCCGAGTTCTGTGTGAGCCATTCTAGGAAATAATTGAAACGGAGGAGAGAGTTATAGGGACCCCCCCTTCCTCTTTAGCCAAGTGACACAGAAGTACAGAGTTACATAGGGACATGAGAGTTGCAGCTGGTGACTGATGTGGAGATGAGCTTTGGGACTGAGCCCTTAGCCTGTGAGGTCGTCCATGCTTTGGGAGTTGGTATTAGATTGAATGGTTGAAAACACGGCCAATGTGAGAGAATTGGAGAATAGAATTGGGGTCAAAAAATATCCTGGAAAGCCCCCCCCCCCCGAAAGTGATGCAAGCAGGGAGGTGAGAATATAAGAGTTCAAAGCATGCTAGAGATGAAAAGCCCTGCATGGCCATGGAGACTGCCTTTGAGGGCTCATTAGATCACAGGACACAGAGAAAGAAGGCGTCCTCCACGCTTGGGGATATGTTGATAGAAATGTGAGAGACACAGAAAGAATAAACCAGAAGAAATACCCAGAGCAATATTGACTTAGTAATTCTCAAATTAATGCTGTCAGGCCCAGAAATCTTATAGAACACTAAACAGGATAAATGAGAGAGAGGGGATGGGAGGACAGAACAAAGACAACACACACACACACACACACACACACACACACACACACACACACACACACACCTACCTAAAGCACAATAAGTAAATTGCAGAAAGATAAAGAAACATATCCTTTTGGAGGTGTGTTTTGTTTTGAGACAGAGTCTCACTTGTAGCCTTGGCTGTTCTTGAGCTCATTCTGTAGACCAGGTTGGCTTTGAACTCCGAGATCTGCCTGCCTCTACCTCTCCAATGCTAGCATTAAGGGTATGCCACCCTAGTTTCATTTCTGTTGCTGTGATTAAAATACTCAGACAAAACAAATTTAATGGAGAGAGAATTTATCCCATTTACAATTCCAGATCCCAGTCCAGTGTTTCCAGGAAGTCAAGGCCGGAACTTGAAGTAGCTAGTCACAGGCCAAGTCAGGGAAAAAGAATGAACTCATGAGAATGAGCGCAAGCAAGCCTAGTATTGGATTATCTGATTTTTCACAGTGCAGAGCCCCAAACCAGGAACTGGCACTGTGTCTCCCCTCAGCCAAGGCAACCCAGACAACCCCACAGGCTAGCCTTATCTAGGCAATTCCAGGCCGAGATGTCTTCCCAAGCAATTCTAGGTTGTTTCAAGTTGACAGTTAAAACTACCACATGGCATTTTTTTTATCCTTTTCACTCTGCCCCCACCCATTTCACCCTTTTAGTTAAACTCAGATGAGTGCTTGAATTTGTAGTAGCACACCAAAGCTACTTTGGCTTTTTTGTGGTCTGGAGTAGGCCCCTAGGTCACTTGAATCTGAGGGCTTTGTCCCCACACCTCCAGATTATAACCCTGGTCAGTATTTACAGTATAGGAATCCACCCTTAAAAACTTCAAAATGAGCATGCAGACTGTCCTGGGAAATCTAACATGGAGGCTCCATGTTTTCTTGATGTCTAGATGGAGTTAAAACCATCCAGGAAGCTGGGTGGTGGCACCAGTGCACCCCTTTAATCTCAGGACTTGTGAGACAGAGGCAAGGGGATCTCTAAGTTCAAGGCCAGCCTGGTCTATAAAGCAAGTTCCAGGACAACTAGGGCTGTTACACAGAGGAACCCTGTCTTGAAAAGAACAACAAAAACAAAAGTTGCCTAGGAGCCTAAAGGTAGTTGAAAAGGGCAAAAGAGACTCCCATAGCCACATCAGGTGACTCGTATGGGATTTGAAGAGCTGCCTTTGCCTCCAGGGCCACTTGTACATATACACAGGCACAGGCACAGGCACACACATACACACAGACACACAGACACACACACACACACACACACACACACACACACACGCACGCACGCACGCACGCACGCACGCACGCACGCACGCACGCACGCGCACGCGCACGCACACGCACACGCACACGCACACGCACACGCACAGGCGCGCGCGCACACACACGCACGCACATTCGCAGATAAGAGAGATAAATCTGTTCTCTAAAAGGAGGAGTCTAGAGAGACAACTCAGCAGGTAAGAGCACTCACTTGCTGCTCTTCCTGAGGACCTGATTTCAGTCCGCAGCAACATGGGAGCCAGTTCATAACCACCTGTAACTCAAGCTCCATGGGACCCAGCACTCTCTCTGACTTCCAGTGGGTACCTGCACTCAAGTGCACACATACTCACACAGAAACAAAAGGAAAAGGCTATGACATTGACTTGACCTTAACAGATGAAGAACCTAATTTAACAAGCTTGGATTATTCCTAACAACCATCACCAAACATGGAGCTGTGTGATGAGACACAGGCACAGGGAACCCAGGTCACTGTCCTGGCTTAGAGGCTCCAGAATTCAGGGAATGCACAAGGCAGAGCACCAACACTTAGCGTAAAATGCTCTTTTCCTCATACTCATTTTTGAGAACTCTGTCTTCAGTGTCATGGAAATGCATCTGGGACAATACAATTTTTATACCTTCCTTAAAGGAGTCAATTCCATTAGGGCTGATACCCTTTGGGGTGTAAAGGAATTTGCGTTTACCCTTCCATCACTGACTCAGCTGGGCTCCAGTTCTCCTAGGGATTTAGACGTCTTCAACTCTAACTGGTGACACACCGAGTCAGATGTGACGGCTTATGATCACATGCCATTCCGGTGTATGTCTCAGTCAAAAGCCCGGATACCCATGGCCTTCATTCTAATGTGGCTCCTGACTAATTAATTTTAATCATATTCATATTGGATGCTGACTGATGACAGTTCACATTGTGCTTCCATTTCCTACGTTGTAATTTATGCTTTTTGTGTAGGCTTTACACAGACTCTCAGCTTCAGCTATATTATGCATTATCTCAAGAGTTTTCATGGCTAATTAACAGTCTTAATCATGTTGGATTAATGGTGTTAATCATGTTGAACTTCTTAATACAGACCTCTCTCCCCCCATTCAGGCATGGAACCCAGGCCCTGGTTGGCAAGCAAACAAATAATACCACAGACAGCCTTGTATGTGGAAGGTGTTGTTGGACCATTGGGGAAACAGGAAACCAAAGCCAGCAGCTACATCTTGCACATTAGGTGGTCCTGGGAGTCCCATCCCTCAGGTTTCCTTTTCTTTTGAAACATATACTTAGGTGTCATAGTTCATCAATCAGGACAGCAACTTTCCTAAGGAACTACAATGTCAGGCTTTATGGTCAATTTTCTCTCTTGTTACAAAATATTATGTGGCCACCATATCTAGTTCTAAGAAAGCACATAACTTAGATTCTCAATTTAGGAACAAGGAAGAAGCTAAATTGAGATTATCTGCTTTATGTCCATTATTTTTTGTTGTTGGTTTTGTTTTGTTTTATGAGACAGAATCTCACTCTGTAGACAAGGGTGGCCTCCAACTCATCAAGATCCACATGCCTCTGCCTCCTAAGTGCTAGAATTGATTGTATGTACCACCATGCCTGACCTGCTAGGTGACTTTTGATATCTGTTATTTGATTAATTTCTGTATTATAAAATGAGGGTGGTTATAAAGTAGAACTATGGTCCATTTAATTAATTTGAAAACTGAGGCTCAGAGAGGCAATTTTCCTGGTAGTCAGATAGTTTGAAATACAAAATCGACACAAGTATGCAAAATGAGTAGAAGTCTATGGTGCCTCAGGCATATTTGAACATGTTTGTCATTCCAGCACTTGGGAAATGGGGGAAGAGGATGGCAAGTTCAAGGCCAGTCTTGTCTACATGGTGAGTCACAAGCCAGTCTAGGCTATATAGGACCTGTCTCAAAGATTTTATTTTAATGATTAAAGAGAGATATTGGGAATTCCTGACATATTACTGGCCCCTCCTACTCACCAGCCCCAACTAGTTCTTAGAATTTATGTTACGAATGAGTTACAATAGGATGAATTGTTAGGAACCAGCCATGTAGATACGGTTGGGGTATTTCTGAGTCCCAGAAACAGGAAGTACATGGAAGAGCATAGAGTCACAGTGCATCTGTGACCCCAGGATCCATGACCCCCTCAAACCTTCAAAATCAAGACCATGTGGGAGTCTCGTATACATTACCAAGTTTGGCTGTCATCTTGAGATGAAGCATTGGCGCCTCTGGACCACAGTGTCTGTGCTCCAACCCTGAAGATTTTGCCTCAACAATGCTCACTCTCGTTAATCACAGACCATTTCACAGCCCCAGCTAACCAGCTCACATGTTTCAGTAAGACAAAGGTTTCACTCCAGTGGGCCTGTTTCTCATTAGCCACAGCTGATTCTTCAGCCCTAGCAAAACAGAAACCATAGGTTCTCAATCAGAGTAAGGTATGTACAGTGCCAAGAGTCTTTGCTTCCCTCTGGAACTTCCTAAGCCAGGCTTGGAAGATACATTGTTTAAGATCTAAAAAAGCCACTGAAGATCAGAATGAAAAGTCAGCCACACAAGACAACCATAGAAGCTGGGCAGTGGTGGCACACACCTTTAATCCCAGGACTCAGGAGACAAGAGGCAGACAGATCTCTGTGAGTTCAAGGCTACCCAGGCTTACGTGAGAGTGAATCAGTCTAAAAGAGAAACAGAGTTCACGCCTTTAATCCCAGCACTAGAGAGGTATATAAGAAAGAAGCAAAGGGTCCCATGTCAGATTCAGTTTCCAGTCACAGAGAAGACAGGATCTCCATTTCAGCCTTGGTAGAGGAAAGAGCTACTAGCTGGCTGCTTTGCTTTTCTGATATTTAGTGGCTTTATTAGATCATAAACAATATTTCAGCACACCAAGCCTCAGCTGACTTCTCTCAACACAATAATCTTCCAAGCTCCCACAGAACAGCCCATTAAATTTTGAACACTCCAGCTTTTCCGATCAAGGTCCCAAATACATCTACAATCTTCCCCCCAAATCAACATGGTCAGATCTGTCACAGCAGTATTCAATGATCTTGGTACCAGTTTCTACCCATGACCTAAAGCAACCTCGGGAAGAAAGTTTTATTCACTTACACTTTATAAGCCATCACTGAGGGAAGCTAGGGCAGGAACTTGAGGCAGGAAATGAAGCAGAGACCACGGAAGAACACTCACTGATTGCTCTCCACAGCTCTCTCAGCTTGCTCTTACTCAACCCAGGGAACACGTGCCTGGGATGGTGCTACTCACAGTAGGCTGGGCCTTCTCACATCAATTATCCATCAAGGAAATGGCCTACCGGCTTACAGGCCAATATGACGCAGGCAGTTCCTTACCTGAGGTTCACTCTTCCCTGATGACTCCAGTACCTGCAAATTGAAACAAGGCAACCAGCCCACCCAGGTTGGCATTGAACTTTCAGGGCTTTTCCTGCCTCAGTTTCCTGGAATGATGGGCATTTAATTTTCCCTTTCCTTATTTTATTTATTTAGCTTTTTGAGACAAGCTATGCTAAGTACCTGAGGCTGACCTGCCTGTTACTACATATGCAGCTAAGGCTGGTCTCAGAGTTCATGGCAATCCTCCTGGCTCAGCCTCTAGGAATCATCACCGTGCCCAATTAAAAATTCTATTTCTAAAACTAATGATTGCAACCATTTTATTGTATTGTTATACTATTTTATAATTATTTAAATTATAATTGTTTTAAAAAGTAATTATGACAAAATGTCTGAGGGGCACACATTAAAAGAAGCAAGATTTTGGCTTCTTTTAACTCCATGGTCATTTGAACACACAGTGAATAAGAGGTACAGAGCAGGGGAAAGCAGTCACCTTGTGATAGCCAGGAAGCAGGAACAAGAGGAGCCGGGGTCTCAGCTCACCTTCAAGGGCCTAGGCACAGTGACTTAGACTCCTCCTACAGGCCTCAGTTATAAGGGAGGACCACCTGAGAGTCAATACAGGACACACCCAGACACCAAATTCTCAGCACAAAGGCGATTTGTTACCCAGAGGGGCAAGTGGGGTGGGGGTGGGTGGGGCAAAAGAGGCAGTAGCAGGAAGCAAGAAAGAGATAAAGGGGGGACTTTTTATTTTAAGTTTTGAATTTTTTTTCATTTTTTAAATTTGAATTAGAAACAAGATTGATTTACATGACAATCCCAGTTTCCTTCTCTCTCCCTTCCTCCCCTATCAGCCCAAGGTGGGATGCTTTTGCAGAAGTGGATTTGTAAGGGGAAAGTCTGTGCTTGGGCCGTCTGGTAAAACCCGATCAGACATACTAGCCAGACAATGAATTTGAATTGTTTGACCTTGGTGTTTTGTCTCAGGAATGAGTCGGTGGCGAAATAAAGGAATGGACCTTGGGGATGAGTTCAGGAATGTAATTTATGATTTTTGGCAAAGAGGAGAGAGAAAGGGGGAAAGGGGCCATGTTTGCCACGTGGGCCTGCTAGAGCTCTTCATCCATTCTCAAGGTTCCGAAACTTCCCAAGAGTACCACAGGCTGGGGACTAAGTCTTCAACAGACAGGTCTCTGGGGGCCATTTAGGAGGCAAAAAAGTAACAGTATTCATGCATCGTCATGCCTCAGTAAATGAATAGGAACATCTGCCACGGAAAGGACACGGGTTCTGCAGCTTTCCTGGGCTTGAAGGAACCGGCCTTCCTTTTGGCAGCCATAACAGCCGAACACGTGCTTGCCATAAACCTGCCTTGGTCACATAGAGGTCAGATGCCTGTCTTGTGACAAGGAACCAATCAGAAGTTAGCTGGTGGCGCTATGCTTTACGACCCTGGGTATGCTTTACGGGCAAGCGCACAGCAATGACGTAGAGAGCATAGCAACCACCCTGGGAGGGCCTATGAGCCATAACAACCAGTTGACCAATCAACACAGGGCAAGCCCTCCAAGCCTGGAAGCACACCAATCGTGAGCCTGTGCGTAAGCCTGTGCGTACCCCTAGACACTCCCCTTACGCTGCCCTATAAGATCTTTTGGGAGCCCGTAGGAGCCATCTTTCTAGCCGTCCGCCATGGCGGGTGGGTAAAAGACCCGAGCTAACATGGGGTTAGTTCGTTAAATTACAATAAAGCCTCGTGCAGTTTGCAGCAAGCTCTCGAATCCGCCTGGTGATTGGGGTGACTGCGAACCTGGCCTGAGACCCCGGATACTTGAGTTTTCGGGGGTCTAACAGGCTATAACATGCTGATTTCTTTGCCAGGTTAAACTCTTGGATAAATGTGGAGCTTGCTAAGTGTTTTAATCAATCAACCAAAAAGACAAAGACACGGTGAAGGGACCAGCTCCCCATTTCGGCAGCCATAACAGCCGAACACGTATTTGTCTGACCTTGCCTTGGTCACTAGGAGGTCAGATGCCTGCCTTGTGACAAGGAACCAATCAGAAGTTAGCTGGTGGTGCTATGCTTTACGGCTCTGGGTGTGCTTTATGGACAAGTGCACAGCAATGACTCGCAGAGCATAGCAACCACCCTGGGAGGGCCTATGGGCCATAACAACCAGTTGACCAATCAACAGAGGGAAAACCCTGGAGGCACACCAATCCTGAGCCTGTGCGTACCCCTAGACACTCCCCTTACGCTGCCCTACAAGATCTCTATGCAGACGCTTTGCAGCGTCTTTCTAGCCATCCGCCACAGTGGATGGATGGAAGGCCCAAGCTAACATGGGGTTAGCTCCTTAAACAACTACAATAAAGCCTCTTGCTGTTTACATTGTTTCCACCTCCGCATGGTGATTGGGGTGGCCACGGTCCTGGGCTGAGATCCTGGGGCCTGAGCCTCTGGGGGTCTTTCAACAGACACTCTGAAATAGCCCACATAGGTGGTCCATTTTCTTGAGTGCCTACGATGCTCCAAAGCCTGGCCTTGTATATTATCTCAGTCCAAAGGCACACAAATCAAGCAGCTGGCTTTGGGACACTTCAGAAAACAGAGGTAGGAGGTGTCATTTAGGAAGAGACTTCAGAACTCTGGTTTGTTGTTGTTTTACTAAAGATTTACTTATTTTCACTTTGTGTTTGAATGTTTTGTCTGCATATATTTATGTATATTACTTGGTGACAACTCTTTTTGTTGTTTGTTTGTTTGTTTTTAAGGTAGCCAGTTATTTCAGATAAGAGCTCTCCTGGGAACAGCCAGGTTTCTGGGAGCTCTGGCTCTTTTGGGGCTAGCCTTGTAGCTTATTCACTAATCAGCAAGACCCTTCCTAGTCAGTACCTGAACATGGCTTCCCAGAGCCACCCTTGACACACACCCCAGCAGCCATCTAAGCCTAAGTGTACTTCCTGGCTTTGATACAGGCCTCAGGGAGCTGACGGCACCCACTTATTTTGGTTGAAAACAATTGGGGGGAAGTCAAACTCCATTTTCTCTTAAGAACATATATTATGAGATTTTTTTAAAAAAAAGAAAAATCTGCTCTGTCTTGAATCTTCTCCAGCTTTTTTCCATCTGTTCTCCCCAAAGGCTTTTTCTAAAAGACTGTGTGGGGGCTAGCAAGATGGCTCGTGGCTAAGAATGCTTTCTGCTCTTCCAGGGGACCTGAGATCAGCTCCCAGCATCCTTGTCAGGCAGCTCACATTTTCCTAGAACTGCAGCTCCAAGGGATGAGATACCCTTTCTGATTTCTATGGGTGTCTGCACATGTGCCACACAGATGCACAGATAAACCCCATATAACATACACATGCGTGAATGCAGGCACTGCAGAAGCTTCTGGATAGCAGGACTCAAGATTAGAACAGGGAATGAAGTGGGCAAACCATGACAAGTTGTTTTCCTTCAGTGTTAGGCCCCAGGGTCCATCTACTTTGTTGGTTTGCCAACATGAGGTAGCATTCTTACAGACACCAGGAAGTAGAGATGGGGAAAAAAAAATGCCTCGCTCTTTCGTTTTTTGAGGCACAACCCAGGAGATGCAGATTCCATTTTTTCACAACTTTCCAGTCAGAATCTGGACACATCATTACAACTACTAGTTTGAAACGGTCATAGCTAGGTGACCATGTGCCCAGCCAAAGGGAGAATGGATTAAAGAGGAGCAAGCTAGCAAAGTGGCAGGCTCGTTCTTGACATTTAACACTTCTCAATACATCTCCTAAGTGATTCTTTCTTCATGCGTGGTTACACTGTGACCTTTTACCCCAGCCTCAGCTGTGGGCCAGAACTGGTCCTATGACCCAGTTTGCAGTGTTCCCAGCAGCTGTAGAGATGAACTATTACAGCAGCGTGGCCCATTTGAATGTGAGCCTTTCCCGAGAGAGAGAAAATGAGCATATTTGTACATTTGGTTAGAAAAGTTGAAAGGTACGCTGAGGGTAAAAGAGGCACCGGAAACTTCAAGGAGTGGGAGCCATGAACCTGTGGACGTGGACGCTGCCGGAGAGATGGGTGAGGAAGCTGAGGGCAAGCACACAATGGCAGACACAGTTAGAGAAGCACTGCAGAGAGCGTTAGCACAGCCTTGAGGAGGAAAATGGTGATACAAGTGAGCGGAATTCAGAATATATAAATCTATAAATACCCTCCTGTCCCCGGAGGCTCAGTAATAAGGTAACAGTCCCTGTAACACCCCTATTTCTGTGCATATCAATGGTAGCACAGTTGTTCTTTAGGTTGGAAAAAACACCCATGAAAAAACTGTCCATATGAATAAGGACATCTGTCACCTCACACATCAAGACATGCAAAAGGGACTAGCAAGATGGCTTAGGTAAAGACACTTGCTGCTGAGCCTGATGCTGAGTTCAGCCCCTGGGACCAATGTAGAAGGCAAGAACTGACCCCATAGTTTGAGTGTACAGTTCACCGTGGTGGGGACTCATGGAGCAGAGGCTCCAGGCAGCTGGTGACATTGTAGCCACAGTTGGAAAGAGAGAGGAGTGCTACTGCTCAGCTCCCTGAGTCCCCTTCCTTCAGTCCAAGAGCCCAGCCCACAACTAGGTGGGTCTCCCCACCTCAATTAACCTAACCAGAATTTCCTTCACAGATGTGCCCAGAGGCTTGTATGGTGGTGATTATAAATCCTAAACTGACAAGATGAAGCATGCACTCAGGAAGCTCGCAGAGAAGCCCTGAGTCACCTAGAACTTGTCCTGGTGACAACCCTCTGCCCGCTCTGCCCTGCCACTGAGAGCCAGACTTGCTCTAGGCAGTCACAGGTAAAGAAGTCACAGATAGAGAAGCTTCTATCTCCTCTGCCTGGACAAGGTGAGTGGCAACTTTCTGAGCATAAGATGGTGACCGACTTACCTACCAGCTTGTCACCAGATGGGTGGCTTCTGAAGGTAGAGAAATGTCTGGGTTTAGAACCATTCCTTGCTCCATAAATGCTCCAAAGACTCCATCACAGCAACAACTAGGCCTCCTTCTGTGCAGACCTTTTGAAAAATACCCGAGAAATAGCTGGGCATGTAAATACACAGCGGTAGTGTCCATCCTGGGCAACAGAGAGACATTCCTTCGAAATCAAATCTAAGGTCACCTAAGTCCCCACTTTCAATTTCAAAGACACTATAAAAAAATATACGGAAACTTGTCCCTGGCAGCATGACAATTGTGTCCCAGCCCCATGGTGGCACTAAAATATGTGTCAACACAGTGCATGGGCTGTCTAAGTCTGAAATACCTGGGGGAGTTTGTGTGTGTGTGTGTGTGTGTACACATATTCACACACACATGTGTGAATTGCTCCCAGGATTTTAACCAAATTTAAGAATCTTAGCTAATGTATCTTTCCCAGTCTATGAGTTTAAACGATGACACTCAAGGAGCCTCCTCTCAGCTCAATAAAACCATCACACGAATGGTTGATTTGAGACCCAGGCAAGGATAGCTCTTCCAGCCTGCTCCCAGTTGTCTGGAAAAGTGGCATGTCCCTCAAAACCACAATTCTGATGGAGTCTCCATTTAGGGAGCTCCAGCTGCCACTGAGGCAGTAATGGCTTCCTGCCTTGTTAATCTTCCAGGCTTCACACTCTCTCTGAACCCTTCATTTAATTCTCTGGTTTCTCTTGGGTTGGACTGTGTTCCCTGGAAGAGCTTCTGCTATGTATGAAGTATATGATAAGAACACCAGCTGGGGACATAGTGCTGGCTTGCTCGTTACTGATGACAGTGACTACATGTTCACTAGTATTTTATGGGTATAATGAGAACATGTCTAAAACTTTAAACTAATAACTCAGAGTGTAATCCTCCGAACTGTCTCAATTGTTGGCATCTTGATGCTTTCACACCAACATGAGCAAAGAGTTGAGCATGCTCTTCAGATTTCTTTCTTGGGACATACCAACTTGGACCAAATGAAGTTCCGTGAATGCTCAGGGATGCAGCTTGGACTACATAGGTGTAATCTCCATGCTTCCATTTCATGTTATGAGACACAGGAAATGGTATTTCCGTAGCGCAGTAAGGTGAATGGGGCAGGGATCCCTGGACTAGAGGCAATCTCCCTGGAGCTTCTAGCACCTATCCAATAGCCGAGGGTGACTAGGACATGTAGGGCAGAAGACTATGGCAACCAGTGTTTCCTAAATTCAGTACCTCAGGATCTGTCGCTTTAGGTGAGCAGGCATATTCCTCCAGACAGACTCTAGGAAGCATCTTGCTGTCCCTTTGATCAACCACAACTACCCACAACCAGGAAAAACAAAGACAAAGACAGCTGTTACTGTGTTCTTTATTCTCAGTCAGTGAGCCACACAGGGGTGGGGAGACAAATTGAAGGGAGCTTTTGGGGAAGCTAGCAGGTATGGGCAGAAAGGTAGGACTTGGACTTTACAAATCATGTAGAAGGTGTACAAGTATCAATTGCACCCCTCCAAGGGGGGTAACAGAGGAAGATATATATATATATATATATATATATATATATATATATATATATATAGTCATTTCTGTTGCCACATCCCCTAAAACCAGTCTTCAAAACTGTAGACCATCATGATTTGCAGATACTTGTTCAATATGTAGGTTTTCAACAGAGAAAGATAAACACTGAGTCACAGATCAATATAACACAGAAAACTGAGCACGTGAAAATAGCTTTAATCTGCTAGCAAAAATAGATTTATGCTGATGTTGATATCAAAACTAAAGACATTCAGATGAACTGTGCCCACACACTGTAGCTGCTCTTCTTAAAATTGTGTGAGCAACTTAGCGCTCTTATTGGTAGCTAAGAGGGTGTGAGGACAGTCTGTAATACCCATGGTCCATCAGAGAGCTTGTCGTGCACAGTAAGTCTACATAAAAAGCAAAGTAACCCTTACCTCTATTTTTGGCTTGACATCTTTAAGTATAGAATAAAACATCTCATCATAAATCTGGCAAATGTAGATGAAGGGCAGTGCTAGAAGGCTGAGCAAATGATTTATTGGAAGTAGTTAAAAATGGGGTATGAGGAAAACATCAGTCTACATGAACTAAACATTAAAAAACTCAGTTTATGTCGTTTTCCCTCAGGGAGCCCCCCAGATGCACTGGAAGACTGGGGGCTGCTGAGGCATTCTTGCTACTTGCTAGGTAACTGTATTGAAATCCGCAAGTGAACCCCTAGCTAATTAGTACAAGAACCGGCTTGAGGCGGAGGTGCACTACATCTGTTTAGTACCAGACGCCCTCTAGTGTTTCAGAGGTGCACTGCATCCACTTAGTACCAGACTCCCCCTAGTGTCTCAGGGGTGTACTGCATCTGTTTAGTTAGTACCAGATTCATAACTAGTGTCTTGGAGGGGAACTGCATCTGTTTAGTTATTATCAGAAGCATCCTAGCATCAGGACATCAACTGCAGGAAGAAGCTGAACTAAGGCTTTTGTTACTACCTTATGGTACCCAAGGACCTGTGGAGGAAACTGCCCCCCTCCTTTTGTTACACTGAAGATGCTCATTCCTTAATGATGTGTTGCAGTTTGGGGTCATGAGTACTAAACAGAGGAACATATGAAGTGTAGTGTGTGGTTAACACAAGGTTCTATAGCCAAGAGAATATCTGTAACTTATCATAAGCTTGGAATAGGAAAATTAGAATGAGAGAGACTGAAATAGGCATACCAAATGGAGCAGTGATTGGTATTACATATTTGAGAAACTCAGAGTCCAGAAACTTAACCTTCACCTTAATTCTTCTCAAACAATACCGAATTTCTGTCTTCCTTATAAAATATGCAAGTCCTACGCAGACAAACTTGGTGGAAGGATGTGTTAAACAGGATGGAAGGAACCCAGCAGCCTCCTCCCTCCCACAGGGAGTTTTATGATTCAAACACCAGGGTTGCACCTCCAGACCAACTGCATTTCAGAAAGCTCTCATCCAGACACTGACAGTGACAGAGAATTTATACATAGTTCTGGAATGTATTTTGTTCATTCCTGTCCCTGATTCAAATATAGTGACAACAGAGGTGACATCTGGGTCAGCTGTTTATGGGATTCCAAAATAAAACTTGAAATCAACAGAAATTATATCATCAGATGACCTAAGAATTTTCAAACAACTGGTACCACAAGGTGTCACCCATTCCTGGGGTATATTTTGGGGGGGTGTTTTTTGTTGTTCTCCCCCTCTCCTTTGAGCCAGCCTCTGGAGCAGGCCTATTTACCAGTCAATATTACTAAAACTCCACATTTATCCCCACACTGTGTACACCAGGTTTGTTTCTCCACTGAGAGCCCTTAAATCTACAGCCTCCGGCTTCCTCATGTCTGTGAGCAGAATGTGGATCACACTTTAAAGGAAATGAAGACAAAAAAAATGGGAACTAAAGAATCGAGCTGTGCCATCCAGCTGCTTAGAAATGGAAATGAGATCCCCACTGTGTTCATCTTGATGTCTCTCCATAAAATGGAATACATGAACCAATATTTAATGAGTTGTTTAAAATGGCAGTCACTTGTGGACTCCAAAGACCACTGATTCCCCTTCAACACGCTGGTGTGAAAACTCAGCGCTGTCCAGTCAGCTATTTGGGAGGACACAGGTCAGCTCTGTGGGGCCGGCTCTCTCCTTCCATCTTTTATGTGGGTCCTGGGGAT
This sequence comes from Cricetulus griseus, assembly GCF_003668045.3. Lineage (NCBI taxonomy): Eukaryota > Metazoa > Chordata > Mammalia > Rodentia > Cricetidae > Cricetulus > Cricetulus griseus. The sequence goes on along the minus strand of NC_048601.1, from coordinate 91,044,247 downwards.
TGCACTAAGGTGGCCAGGCTGGGACAATAGTGCCTTTAACTGCTGAGCCAATCTCACTGCCCCCCTCAAATGCTTTCTATTGAAATTTCTTTACCTTATCATTACACACTGTTTCGTAGAATCATTACAGACATTCAAGTCAAAGGCTTCACAATCAGGCTTTGGTTTTAATGTGCTCTGGGCAGAAGTCAGAATTGTTTTGACAACACAATTCAGCTACTGCATAAATTCTATTATCATAATGTGAAGTAAGACACTTACAAGAACCACAGCTTCCTTTTGGTATCTCCTATTGGAGACAGAGGCAGACCTTAGAGTATTATAAACAAGAAGAGAGTAGAGGAAAGAACTAAAACCTTTGTGGTTTTCTCAGGATGACACAGACAGCAATGCTTGATGATTGTCTATAAGGCAGATGGTCGTCAAACCTTCTACACACGGTTGAGAGTACAGAACTTAGTGAGAGGTAGAAAATACCAAAGCCACACGGAAAGAAGGACGTGCCAGGCTATTTAAAACCACCAGTGACTTCACCAAAGTTTAATCGGATAACAGGCTGTTTACTGTATATCTTGTACTAAATGGGAGACATTCCATCCTTAATAGGGGCCAAAAGGAAGGCTTGCAAGCCAGGGGTGGGGCAGGATGCTGAAAGTAGTTTCTTAAATGGTTAAGGATTCGGCTCTCACTGAGGAAAAACGGAATGCCTTCTGCCTCCCTAGGATGCCATCAGGAGAATGAATTATTGGAGATTTCTCTGATTAATGCAACCTCTCTAAGCAGTGGGGGGTTGCATATAACTATAGGGAGAGAAGGCTTCCCATTACAGACAGGCAATGTCCACCTTACATAAAAAATATGCATCCTACTAACCCCACACAGATGCCGTAACCTCTAAAATGCAAATGAAAATATCCTTGGTACTTCAGCACCAGCAGACTTGTTCTGTATGAGCAATTCAAGAGCTGTCTGAGGCAAAAAGATATCCCAGCTACCAATTAAACCTGGAAAGCTGGTGCATGGGTGAGCAACCCTGGGTGTTATTTCTCAATGCACCTGGGAGATTGTTCTTTTTCTCCAGAGTGATTTTATAAGGCATAAATTTTATTTTTCCCCTTACCTTTGGAAAATTAGTGTTAAAGCTTCTTTTTCTTTTAAACCCACACATTAACATTCAATCTTCCATTTTTATTAAATAGTTTATATATAAAAAGAATTACCGAGGTGTTCTACATTCGTATAAACAATCATGATAGTATTTGAAATTGTAAAGAAACTTACTGAAGAAAATATACACTTCAGTACTTACAATGCTATAAGCTAAGCACAAGTGGTCATTCTAGATGCTATCTTTTAAAGGTACAGACACAGGTGTGTGCTGCTTCCAGAAGCAAATGTGGGGCAAGGACACTAACAGTTTTCTTCTCTACTTTTTCACCACAAGACGGGATGGTCTAGTTTGGAAAAGCCAAGTTCTTTCCTCAGTTCCAGGTATGTCCCGTTGCTCACCCAAGAGTCGTCGCTGGATTTCCTGTGAGAGAAGAGACAATTTCTCGTAGATTCTGCTATCACATCCTCTCTTCCCCGCATCCCCATCATCGTTCAGACACAGCCACTGTTCCTGTTGTCTGGGTATCAGAGTGGTGTCGGCAGGCTGGCAGCCATTTTTACTTCTGACATTAAGTTCTTAAACCTGGAGGCTGGGAAGGCAGTGTTCTGAGAGAACCTCTCTCTCTCTCTCTCTGTCTCTCTCTCTCTCTCTCTCTCTCTCTCTCTCTCTCTCTCTGTCTCTCTCTCTCTCTCTCTTTCTCTCTCTCTCTCTGTCTGTGTGTGTCCATTCTCTCTCTGTCTGCTGTACATCAAACAGGGCTGGGCTAACAGCCACCACACTGGGAACGACTAAATACTACACAAGCAACTAGGTTGACCAAAGGAAATCTAAGTGAGCATAAAGCCAAACAGAACAAAACAAAAAGGAACAGGAACTGGATACCACAACCGTTTGGAGTGAGAACTTTTGGGTTACTCCTCTGGGAAAGACACCCTGCTCTGTAGATGGAAATGCAACAGGCATGAAAGGATACAGGGCTGACACACTCCTGAGGCAGGGTTGTCAGCTTTATTCTGCCAAAGAAAGCTCATGCCCGTGTCCACACACATCGCCTTCTCTCCCGTTCTGTCCCTTGGACATTAGACTCCACAGTCTATACTGGAGATCATTTTCTATTCACACAGTAAGATGTGTGATGTTGGTCTACTTGGTAAGTCAACAAACCATGACCCAAGGGCCCAATTCAGCCTCCAGTGCCTGTATACTTTGGAACATTAGAGATCAAGCCGAGGGCCTCCTGACAATGACCTAACTATTCTACCGCCCAGCCTTGCATATCTTTGAAATACTGTTTTATTAGAGCCTTACCCATTTCTTTAACTATTACCTATGGTTACTTTCATGATGAACAGCTGGCTAAGTAATTGCTTATGCCTACTGCCTGCCAAGCTAGCACCATCTACCATCTGCTTTTTATAGGTGAGCTTGGTGACCTCAGCAAGGGGGCTTCTCATTCCCTTTTAAACAGTTGAGTGATATTCCATTGTGGGGATGGGTGACGGTTCATCTTAGCATTGCCCTACTGATGGGCAGTTAAGCTACCATTAACTCCATTAGTAATAAAGCATATGTTCTGGGTGCTATTTTTTCTTTTTAGAGGCAGGTTTTTGATTTTGTTGTCATGCTTAACTTGCCTAGGCTGGCCTTGAACTTACAATCCTCCTTTCTCAGTCTCTGGAGTGTTAGGATTATAGGTCTGTGCCACCAGGACTGGCTCTCTCAATGTTTCTAAATATATACATTTTCTTGCTGCTAGGATTAGTTCCTACTGTCTTCTGGAAAGTGCCATTTGTGCCCTGCCTCTTGGGGACCTGGCAGAGTGCCCAGCCCTGCACGCATGGCAGGCAGTACCATAGCTCTGTATTCAGGTGCAAAGGTCCCTTTAAGAGACAAGCTCCACCTACTCCCATTCTCTTTCTGTCATTTCTCTGAGGAGGCAGACAGATCTCTATCCATCTCTCTGTCTCCTCTCTGTCTCTGTCTCTGTCTCTCCTTCCCCACTCCCTTCCCTTCCCCAATAAAACTTCCTTCTCATGTAAGGTCTGCCTGATAGTGTATTTGCCTCTTACTCGCTAATGGGACCCTTCCAAGGTCCCCCCTCTCACCATATTCATGACACCTACCCCAAACATCAGTAAACCAGTGGCTGTAGGTCAGGAGTAGGCTCACCAGGAGTGAGTGCATTCTCTACATATTCCCAAACCACAGAGAACATTGGCTAGGCTGTCAGGAAAGGCATGGATGGACCCATCTGGAAGATTCTACCGGGCCCTTCTTCAACCCCCTCTATTTTATTGGTCTCTGTTTCTTCTCAGTTAAAGTAAGTAAGGGAGAGGCGTAAAAGGCTACAATTGCCCACAGCCCTCTTACAATTTTAAGTATATTGCATACAAGATCCTCTCAACAAATCATCTGTCTGCCTACCGATAGACAGGGTTTCACACTATAGCCAGGGCAAACCTCACACTCTTACCGATCTTCCTGCCTCAGCCTCCCTCGTGCTGGGATTGCAAGTATGACTACAAGCCACTCAGCTCCAGACAGTTATTTTAAAAGTAACGGTCAATCAGACCACCTTTCGAACCCAAGCACAAACGTATTGGAACTGCTGGTTCTAGGCATACGTACTTTGAACTCTACAGTAGTGTGGTCACCAACTAGCCTGTCATCATGTAAAGTCTAACCATGCCAGCAACCAGCCTCAGGATGGCCCGGTGTTAGGACTAGCTCTGACAATGTCCCTCTCTTCTGCTGCGGGAATTGACAGAGAAACTCTCGGTGGAGGCACTGCTGAGCCAAGGAGAAGAAGCAAAGGGAGGCAATGAGGAAGGCACGGGTCCTGTCTCAGACCAGTGACAGCCAGGCAGATGCTATTTGTCTGCTGTTGACCAGCACCCAGAAAAGCTGGCAGGACCTCTCAGCCGCCACCGCACTGCATGCACAAACCTGAAAAACCGGGGCTGGTGCTCCAAGTTGTTTTCCTCTAAGACTCGCCTCCTCTCCCTCTGCAGCTGTTCAATCCTCTGCTTCTGTGCCTCGGCTTCCTCTATGTTCCCTTCTTCTAGAAGCCTGGGCATCGAGGGGGAAGAGGAAAGGAATATTCACTGAAATAATAACACCAACCGCTTCTATGCCCATGGCTGGATATTCAAAACCCCCTACACCCAGTGCCTTCTTCAACCCATTCTGAGCCAGAAGAAGATAACCTTCTGTGAACCGAGATATCTGCAGGGTTCAAAACTCTATCCAGAGAAACCCCAGCCAGTCTTCTACTTCTCTCACTCCCCCAGGGCCAGCAATCTCATGCTGTTTGTTCCTTGGCTACATATTTTTCAAATATAAATGCATATTTTTATTCTGTCCTCCATGTTAAGAGCATAAATAGTGGCAAAACTGTATTGCTTTACTTAATAATACATCTTAGAGAACTTTTCACAGTATCACCTAGACAGCTTCATTTTTTAAAAGATTTTATTTATTTATTATGTACACAACACTCTGCTTCCATGTGTATCTGCACACCAGGAGAGGGCACCAGATCTCATAACGGATGGTTGTGAGCCACCATGTGGTTGCTGGGAATTGAACTCAGGACCTCTGGAAGAGCAGTCGGTGCTCTTAACCTCTGAGCCATCTCTCCAGCCCGACATCTTCATTTTTAATAGCTGCATAGATTCTTATTTCAAACATGCTCTACATGTAGACATTGGGTTGTTTCTACTATTTTTAGTGTTACATTTAATGTTGCAGTGAGTGACTGGACAACCACCATGTACACATAGAAAAGTGTATCTGTACAAGAAACTTCTAGACTTAGGAGTGTCAAAACAAAGATGAGTCTGCAATGGACACATTGTAAAACTACATGTTATAAGGAATTAAAGCAATTTGTATTCCCCTTTATATTATATATTTATATTATAACATGTTGTCACCAGCCTCAGGGAGGTTTTTATTTTTTAATTTTTTGCCCATCTAAGGTAAGAATGCTATTTTCACCTGATTTTAAAAATTAGCATTTAAGTTGGGCAGTGGTGGTGGCATACACCTTTAATCCCAGCACTTGGAGGCAGAGGCAGGTGGACCTCTGTGAGTTCGAAACTAGCCTGGTCTACAAGAGCTAGTTCCAGACAGCCTCTGAAGCTACAGAGAAACCCTGTCACAAAAAAACAAAACAACAAAAAAAGAGCATTTAAAAATATTATGAGTGAAACTGAATTTCTCTCCATGTTTAAGGAATATCTGGGCCTCTTACCCACAAACTCTTCATTCCCCAGGTCCATTTGACATTTTACTGATTTCTAGAGCAAATCCATACTGTAAGATTGTAGATACAGGTTTATGTTAATCATTTATCTTTAAATTTGCTTATGCACTTGTGTTTAAGGCTTTAAAAGAAAAGTTAATCGCACACAGAAATCTCTTTCACATGGCCTTTAGATTTTGAGTCTCAATTACAAAAGGCTCGGGGGAGATTGTTCTTTCTGTCTATGGAGCAGGAAACTGAGGCTGGGAAAGAGAAGCCTCACCACAGACCATGCAACACATTAATAGCAAGCCCAGAATCAGAAGTTAGATCCCAAAGCACTAAAAACCAATTCACCTTGAGGGGTCAGGAGAGCTGCATGCTTTCATTATTTCAAGCAAGCAGCAAATCCCTTGTTACTACACACAGTGTCATTCTTCAAAACAGCCCTCCCCTCCTTTCTGGTATTTCAATAGAAATGGGACCTACAAATGTGTGGAGCCACACCCCACAAGGATGGACAAGCATGCTCTGGTCCCTCTGAGACAGATATTTCACGCCCCCACTTTGTCCCTATGTACCTGATGACAGCGCCCACTTTGGGCTCTGGGTAGCCAGGCAGTTGTGAATACCACTTTTTGTAGATTGTTTTGAATGTCTCTCGAGAGAAAGAACTTTGAAAAAGTCCTTACCTTTGATCTGGTCTAAACCGAGTGTCGGTGGGTGGTAATAAAGACCTTGACAGAGGATCCATTTCATTTAACTCTAATGCAAACTGTGTGAAGCCATAATACTGCTCATAGCCTTTCGGCATGGGATCTGAAAGAGAAACAAACCACCCACTCTCATTTGCAATTCATTTATGCTAGTTTAATTCCTTCACCTTTTTCTCATCCCAGACCAGCTATGTTTTATCTCTAAACTGTTCCATTTCTATTAAAATATTCGGACTAATAAGTAGCTATTGAGCATTTCTCTACAGATTTTCCTGTCTGAGTTTTCTATCGAAGGGATATGGTTTCTTTGCCTTGGTCCTTTAGTGAATTTATTCAGCGCCATGGAGCATCTGTACTGTCTGAGTTATCACAGAATTTGTTATTCAAATATACACACCAGGGGCCCAGTGAGATGCCACTCAAGGCTGATGAGCTGAGTTCAGAACCTACATGGTAGAAAGAACTGACTCCACAAAGTAGTCCCCTGGCTTCCACATTCCTGCTATGGCATGCAAGTCCCTGCATTCATAACATAACACACACGCGCACACACACACACACACACACACACACACACACACACACACACACTCACACATAAACTCACACTCACACACTCCATACACACACATATACACTCACACTCTCACACAGGCGCGCGCACACATACACACACACACACACACACTAAAGTTTTAAAAATCAGATCAAAATAAATAAACCCACTCGGCCTTTTCTTGACTAGCCAGTTCCCACAAAAGACTCATGTTCATGCAGATGCTATTCTTTTTTTTCCCTCCTCTCCTTTCTTTCTATTGTTTTATGGAGACAGGGTTTCTCTGTAGCTTTGGAGCCTGTCCTGGAACTCACTCTGTGGACCAGGCTGGCCTTGAACTCACAGAGATCCACCTGCCTCTGCCTCCTGAGTGCCCGCCTCATCTTTCTTTTCACCGAGTCTCAGCCTCTAAAGTCTCACACCCCACGGGTAGAACATTAGGTTCTTCTTTGCCCTAACTTTGGTCTCAGCTGAGAATCAGGTATAGACCGGGGAGATTCAACCCAGACTAGGGAAATTCCCAGACAGCTGTAACACTTGCTGGTCCCAAATCCACATATAAAGGTCCTCCGAGAATTATTTCTTACATTTCACTGGCATTTCAACAGGGTCTGTCACAGTCCCTTGGATTGTCAGTGGCTCCTTTCTGAGGTCCTGAGAACCCAGAACGGAACCGGAACCGAGCAGCCAAACTGAGGTGCTATTGTAAACATGACAAGGACTTGACAGATGGCCCAGTCCTGCTGGTTACCAGTAACCTGCTAACAAGCCGGTGGCAGCTAGAGACACAGAGCAGCACTCGCCCCTCCCAGCTCCCCTGCCCTGACCCAGACACTCGTGTGTTTCATGCTTGGGCTCTGGTGGACACTCACTTGCTCTCCAGACACACGTGGAGGAGGAGGCACCACCGCAGTAGATGCTCTCATGCCATTTTCCAAACAGCCGGTGAACAGCCTTCCCATCGCGGTCGAATACCGTGCCTTCGATCTCGTGAGCATTAGTGCTCCAGTATTTTGCCTAGAATGTGGACAAGAATTGTCTGGGTAAGACTCTGGAACTCACTTATTACAGGTATTGAGGAAGGTTTAAAAAAAGGGGGGGAGGAGCAAGAGAAAGAACTAAGAGGAAGGCAGGAGAATCAGAACTTCAAGGTCATGCTCAGCTGTGAGTCGAATTTGAGGTTAGCCTGAACTACATGACATCATGTCTCAGGGGAAATAAAAAAAGCCATAAGAGTTATAGGTTGTTTATTGAGTTAAAAAATACAAATTATATATATGGACCATGTACAAAATGATATTTTGAAATATGAACACATTGTGGCAATGGCTAACTCAAGCATGCTTTCCCTCACAATTTTTAGGTGAGGGAACTTTAAAAGTGTGGTTGGCAATTTTCAAGTCTATAGATTCATTCTTAATGGCTCTCTTGAGTTTTTGGAAAGATTGCATCCTTTGATCAGTAATTTCCCCTAGCCTCACCCCTACCTTGGGTAACCTCTCCCCTCCTTTCTGCTTCTAGGAGTCAACAGTTTTAGTTCCACTTACAGATGAGGTGATGCTACAATTCTATGGTCTTGGATTATTCCGATTTGTACAGTTTGTACTACAACCTTCTCTGTATATATTGTAAACGACAGGACTTCATTTTTTCTGTGGCGGGCAGTATTCCATTGTGCTTTTGCAACCTCTGTGTTGATGACACTTAGGTGGTCCCTTCTTTGCTCCTATGAATGGTGCCGTGAAGAATACAGGAGTGCCGACGGCTATTTGAGTCTTGATTTCATGCCCTGTGCCTGTCAACACAGGAGTAGGACTGCAGGGCCTCAGAGAAGCTCAGTGTTTTGAGGAACTTCATTCTCCCCGATTGCTGCACAATTTAGGCCCCATCCCCAGGGTTCCCTTCTCTTCATTCTCAGATCGACCTTTCATCTTTTTGGTGCCAGCAATATATATATATATATTTTTTTTCTGAGACAGGGTTTCTCTGTGCAGCTTTGTAGCCTGTCCTGAAACTCCCTCTGTAGACCAGGCAGGCCTTGAACTCAGAGACCCGCCTGCCTCTGCTTCGAGTGCTGGGATTAAAGGACTGTGCCACCATCGTCCCTCGGTGTGAGCTATTCTAAGAGGCAGTGAGGTGATACCTGACAGCATTTCCAATGTGCGTTTCCTGGATGACTGATTAGTGGCGCTGAACATCCATTCCTCTGTCTGTCTGCACTTTTCCAATGTCTGTTTAGCCACTTTGGTCCCCTTTCCTTGGAGGCAGGCTCCCTGCCACCGAGCTGTGTTTCTAGCTCCATTTGTCTTTGCTGAAAACACCGGCGTATGTGATCATGTCCTTGAGCATGCTATGCACACATGTAGAAATGGGAAGATAACTTCCAGGAGTCAGTCCCCGCCCCCACCCGCCCTGAGGGTTTTGGAGGCCACACCCATGTCCTGAGACTTGCAGCAAGAGCCTTCACCATCAAGCCTGGCCCACTGCACTTGATCTAGTATCTGTTGGTTCATCTGTATGTGGACTGCAGTTTATGCTTGAGATGGGCTCTTGCAGTGATCCTTCTGCTTTAGTGGCCTGAGTTCAGGTGCGGGTCTTACGAAGGTGCATTATCACACCTAGCTCCCCAGTTACCCTCTATTTCCTTCCAACTGAGTTGAGTTCCTTTGTATGTTTTGCACACCTAACCAGATTGCAAATATTGCCTCTTTTGCATGTAGATATCCAGTGGTCCCAACAGCATTACCGAAGAAGCTGTCCTTTCTCACCATCTGTTACTGGGATCTTTTTTGAAACCAATTAAGAGTTAACTTGGATTTATTTCCAAGCTTTCTAGCTGGCCCCCATAGCCTGCCTAGGTTCTGGATTTAAAAATACATTAAATGGGGCTGGAGAGATGGCTCAGAGGTTAAGAGCACTGACTGCTCTTCCAGAGGTCCTGAGTTCAATTCCCAGCAACCACATGGTGGCTCACAGCCATCTGTAATGAGATCTGGTGCCCTCTTCTGGCCTGCAGGGACACTGTATACATAAAATAAATCTTAAAAGAAAAAAGAAATATTAAAAAAATACATTAAGTTATTTAGCAAAACTTCAGTTAATCTCCTATTTGCAGTTTGTAACCCAATAGCAAACATGTGCATAGGTTATGTACTTTTTCTACTTTTGCTTCATATAATGTAGTAAATACAAAACTCGGTTCTTAGGTATTCACCAAGTACCTAGTGCTAACTGGTTAGTGTATTAGCAGCTGCCCCGGGCATGTCACTGTGATTCTAAATTCTCAGAGCTCTCACTGCTACGATTTAAGATTTACTCATAATTCTTTTTACCTGAAGAAAATAGTCATTTGCATACTAGTTAAAGAGGTTGCTTAAAACTGCAGTTTTTGCTATTTTCCCCTTCTAGACCTGTTCTGGATGCAGGGCCTTGTACAAGCCACTTTCTCAGCATGTATCAATAGTGGCTGTGAGGCAGCCTTGAGTCTTGGCTTAGTGTGGCTCAACCATGCTAGGCCCAATTCCAGAGCATAGCTCAACTCAGTCTAGCTTATGCAGTGCGCTCTCCAGCCAGCAGAGGGAGTGCCAACTCCTTAGAGGCGATGCTCTGGAAATCTCCCAGTACTTGGCTACCCTTAAAAACCCCATCATGAACAGAAGGCATTTCTCCATAAATGAAAAGCCCTTGTGCTATTTTCATCTGAAACTGAAGTCATATTTGGAAATTCTAGTGCCATTTCCAGGTCATTTTCTGCTGGTTCAAATTCTCTCCTTCAAAGCTTTGGTAAAATGCAAAGGGAAGGTGGGGCAGAAAGAGTTCTCCAGCCATGTAAAAGGGGCAGGGGAAGAAAGGATCCCAGACCCTTAAGTTCATTGGGAAGCAGGGGCCAGATTTTATGATATTCATCAACAAAGCAAATGCTAATGACTGGACAGGAAACCACAGAGGAGACAGCCATGCCTCACGGGTGCCTGGCAACTGCTCCCATATTCTTTCAACACCCAAGGCTCATCTCAAATAACATCATGCATATTTCCTGCAAAGCTGGGTGATGGTGGGCACCAGTAATCTCAGTACTCTGAGGGCTGATGCAGGAGGATGGCTCTGAGTTTGAGGCCAGCCTGGACTCAAACAAATGAACTCATTCTTTCTCTGGTCCTGAGTAGATGAGAACAGGGTAGATGGTAGACAAGGGAGTGAACACATTCCTTTGGGGAGATGTGGACAGCTGGTCTACCTGGATCAGGGAACACATTCTTGCTCCTGTTGCCCGGTCAACCTCACAAACATCCCTGTGTGTTACAGGAGGTACAAAGAAGATTTATGAATTTGCACACAGATCGGGATTTTGATTTCAGTTAAAGGAAAACATTCTTTGGCAGGGGTTATGCCTTAAAGCCACTTTGAGTACATGAGGTTTTAAAAAGCAAAGACAATTCTAGGAGAGTGGAAAGGGATAGGTCTCAGATTAGAGAAGTTGGAGGGAGACCCTCCATATTTTCTTGTGTGTGTGTGTGTGTGTGTGTGTGTGTGTGTGTGTGTGTGTGTGTGTGCGCGCGCACGAATGTGTGTGGACACGAATGCGCGTGCACTGTCCCCTTCCCTAGTCCTTTCTTTCATGACAGAGTCCCATGCTATGGTCAAGTTTGTTGTCTGATAACAATTCACAAGCCTCAACCTCTTGAGTGTTGCAATGACAGGTGCACACCACCAAGCCTGGCTTCATGTCAACCACTCTCAGATGCATAGCTCAAAAACATGAGGTACATTCCCAATGCTGCACAACTGTCACCACTTTCTATTTCTAGAACTTTGTCATCTTTCCAAACAGAAGCTCCAAACCCACGACACACAAACTCTCCTTCCCTCCACCCAGCCCCTGATGAACCCTGCTCTGTTTTCTTTCTCTTTTGGCGATCCATGTAATTGGAATAATATAGAATACATCTTTTCATGTCTGGTTTGTCCACTTAGCCTAATGCCTTCGTGTATCTTTGTGTCTGATGACATCTTGTAAAGGAGTCCCCCAGGCTCTGCACAAAGGGCAGATGGTAGGGGAGGCAGGCAGGGTCAATGTTCCAGTCAGGTGACAGAGTGGAAAACAGCCTGTGCTCTGGGAATCTGGCACTGCCTCAGCCCTCCAGCACCGGAACTTGGCTCCCTCAAGGTACCTTTATGAAGTTCACTTTGCAGTGGCAGGAATCGTCCGTCAGGTTCTTGATGACAATTTCACCATAGTGCTCGATCCACCGCTGTCCACTTAAGATGTTGTGGATGCAGGAGGTCACTTTGTTCCACTCGAAGTGATCTCCAAAACTGAAAGAGAGGAGGGAGTCAAAGATGGCTTCCAGAAGAGCCAGCCACAGATACAGCAGGCCATCCCACTTTATACAGCGAGGTAGGGGACTGATCACTCATCCTTCAATAGCAGACCCTGTATCAAATAAAGCTCCAAGTGGCATGTGAGCAGAGCCTCTTGAGCCGGCAAACTCCCCTATGGAAGGGGAATTGGCAGAAGGATGCAATGGTTGGAGGCCAGGCTCCCATGCTTTAATAGTCACACATTATTTACATCTTTTTCATGAGAAAGACCTCAGGCATTGCTTAGTAGCAACTTCGAGGAGATAGTAAGCAATAGTTTGAGTGCTTTATGCTTTATGCTTTATGCTTTATGCTTTATGCTTTAACGTGTGTCTAAGAGGCAGCGGGGGCACTAGTGACAAGAAAGGCATGGCGGTCTGACCAACAGTCGCGTGAGAAAGGGACACAGCCGCATGTGATCCACAGCCTGGCCCAGAGTGGAGTCACCACCACTTTGCTTTAAAGACACCAGGTGATGATGCCAGCATAACCAAAGCCAGGTCTGTCTCTGAGGGAATTCTGTCAGTGAGGCAGGAGCACAATGATAAAGAGAAATAACCCTTTATCTTGGAGGGAAGCAGAAATGAATTTTAACATCTTCTGCTCAGAGAGCTGTTGTCTGCAAGAGGCATTTCCATACAGTGAGAGAAAATACCAGACACTGAACCTGCCAGGAGGAGGTTGCCTGAACCCACTGACAGACGTAGGGAGAGAGAAAAGCATCATCTCCAAGCCAGGAGGATGGTGGCAGCCTGGATAGTCCCCTAACATGGACTATCAGGAACTGACATTCCTAACGAAGAGGAACTTACGCAGGCAGAGTCACGTGGGTTGTGCCGATTGGGACAATTTCCATGGATTTACCCCAGAATTTATTTTTCCATCTCACATCTGAAACAAAGTATCAAACACATTCAACAAGACAGCTGGGTAGGATAGAGGTTTCAGGCTCACAAATGACTGATTATCCTATAACTGCCACAGATAAAGTAGTTTTAATGGAGACAATGCACCCACGTGGGTATCCAAAACAGAATCAGGAAAGCAAAGTTGTAAGACAAAGTCCTCTTGAAAGAGTCAACAGCACAAAAGCAAGGTAAAAACAAGTTGTGGTCACACAGACACAGGCTGCCCTCAATGTGCTGCAGCATCAAAGAGGCTTGTTAGAAAGGCCAAGATCAAAAACTCTGATGACAGCTTATGCTGGAGAGGACGTGGAGAAAGGGGAAACACTCTTCCATTGCTGGTGGGAGTGCCAACTTGTACTGACACTTTGGAAATCAGTATGGTGGTTCCTCAGAAAATTGGGAATGAGTCTACCACAAGACTCAGCAATTCCACTTTTGGGCATATACCCAACGGATGCACACTCACACCACAAGAATACTTGCTCAACTATGTTCATAGCAGAATTATTTAAAATAGCCCTAACCTGGAAGCAGCCTAGATGCCCCTCAACCAAAGAATGGACAAGGGAAATGTGGTACATTTACACAATGGAGCACTACTCAGTGGTAAAAAATAACGACATCTTGAAATCTGCAGGCAAATGGACAGATTTAGAAAAAGCCATCCTGAGTGAGATGACCCAGACCCAAAAGACAAACACAGTATGTACTCAGTCATAAGTGGATATTGGAGGAAAAGCAAAGGATAACCAGGCTACAGGCCACACCCCCCAAAGAACCTAGGTAACAAAGAGGTACCAAAAGAACAAAAAGTAACAAAGAACCTAGAGCCCTAAGAGACACACAGAGAACAAAGCATGGGCAGGAGGGGTTAAAAGCAAGGGGATAAGAGATCTGGCTGCTGGGACTGTTCAGGGGATCAGCAGGAGTCAATCGAGTCCAGCCAACCACTGTGATGCAGGGGCTCACAAGGAAGGAAGCAAAATGGAGCAGCAAACACACAGAGGCTGAGAAAAGAGGGGTGTTTACAAGTGGTGCCATAGAGAAAAGGGAGGACCAGAGGGGAAGCAGGCCTTGTCTGGTGCTGCACTGAGAGAGAAGAACCATAGGGATGGAGAAGGCTGGGAGACTCACGGCTGAGGTCCAGGTGAGTGAGGTGAGTGATTCCTTTTATGAAACACTGGAAATGGTGAACATGAAGGAAGCTCTGGGAACATTTGTTTTTGGAGTGATGAAATGATTTTAAAACTTAATTTTGCTAATAAAAAGTCAGAGTGGGTAAACAATATAGTATGTGAGTATTTCTTAATAGAAATACTGAAGAAGGGAGAACTGGATTTCAGCAAAGATAACAACGCATTGCTGAATTTGTAATACACACACACACACACACACACACACACACACACACCATCTCACAAAGTTCATGTTTATGTTGCTATGTGTCCTACTAATCTATATACCTATACATCTAAACTGATATATAACAGTGCCAGTTGATGGCAGGCTGTAATTAATACCTTAAAGATACATAATCTTGAGGTAACTCTAAGGCACAAAACAAAGAGCTATACATAATAATCCACAGAAGAGATAAAAAGGATATGTAGAAAGTATTCAATTAATTCAAAATAAGGCATTAAAAAGAGGAAAGGGGGAAGCAAAGAATAGATTTGATTAATTAGAAAACATGGCACGTTTAAATCACCTACATCTGTAATCACAATAAATGTAAGTGATCTAAACAACCCTGTTAAAAGGCAGAGAAGAGTGAGATGAGATGAGGAAGATTTGAAGATCCTACACCAAGGAACAGTGGAATCACCCAGAAAGGGTGAGTAGGATTGTGTGTAACGCAAAGGGCTTCCAGGGACTATTCTAAGAAGGTTCTCTTCTTAAGATAAAAATGCAGAGTTTTGTGAAAACAACAAAGAAACACTTACAAGGCCAATGAGATTTATCAGGTAGGAGCTAAGGAGCCCTACAAGAAACATTTCCAGAAGGTGTTGTGAGATATTTGATTATACTGTGTAAAGATATGTCACTGTGACTGGTTTAATAAAAGCTTAAATGACCAATAGCTAGGCAGGAGGTATAGGCAGGACTTCCAAACAGAGAGAGCTCTAGGAAGAAGGAAAGAGGAGTCACCAGTTGGATGCAGAGGAAAACAGGACATGCAGGAGGAGAGGTAAAAGCCACCAGTCATGTGATAGCAGTAGATGAATAGAAACAGGTTAATTTAAGTTATAAGAACTAGTTAGAAACAAGCCTAAGCTAAGGCCAAGCTTTCACAATTAATAAGAAATCTCCGTGTCATTATTTTCAAGCTGGCAAGAAAGACTTGCTACAAGAAGGTTTTGGTGAAAAGCAGAGATATCTCAGGTGAAGCTTCAATGATTAATAGCAAGCATCAATGGCAAAGATTAAAGAAAGAAACACTTTACTATTAACTTTCAACTGGTAATATCAATTGCATCCAGACAGAGTAAGTGGACAATGGACCAGGAGGCTGGGAAGTGTTACATATGTTCTTGTACTTTCATATCTCACAAAGATATACACATATGTCCATGTGTATAAGAAACACATGGGAACCAAATGGCAACATCAATAAAGGAAATGTTTTTAAAAATTGGTTAGGGGCTGGGGACATAACTCAGTTGGTAACTGCATACCTAGCATGCATGAGGCTCTAAGTTCAGTCCACACTGTGTAAACCAGGTGTGGTGAGGTATGCCTGTAAGGCCAGCACTTTGGGAGGTAAAGTCTGGGGGATAAGAAGTTCCAGGTCATCCTGTTTATATAGCAAATTCGAGGCTAGTCCTGATTACATGAGCCTCTGTCTCCAACAAACAAAACTATATATTTTTTTTAAAAAATGATGTGTGCCCAACTTGTTAAAAACTTGGGAAACTCAGTTTCTCTTGTTGTATGCCAATCTTTTGAATAAATGAAAACTTAAAAAAAGTAACTCATGTAGGAGAAATTGGGACCATCGTGGTGATATACTGTTTATGATCTAATAAAGTTTGCCTAAAGATCAGAATGCAAAGCTAGTCACAGCTATAAAGGCCAGGCAGTGGTGGTACACCTGTAATCCCTGCATTAGAGAGTTATATAAGGCAGGAGCAGTGTCTCAGAGCAGGCATTCAGTATTCAGTATTCTGACAATTAGTCTTCATCCACATTGAGATCAGGATTGCCCCAGCCCTGGTAGAGGTTAGAGCTGCCTGGTAGCTTGGCCACTTTGCTTCTCTGATCTTCAGTTTGAACCCCAATATCTGTCTCTGGGTTTTTATTATTCGTGTTACAGAGCATTACTTATAGAACAGCTTGCCATTTCCCCATCTCCAAATGTAGGTTTTAGTAACATCAATATCAAAACAGCTCTGAAACTGTAAAGAAGGGCCAAAGCTCAGTGGTAGAAGTGCCTGCCTTCCCCAAACCTTTGGGTTATCATCTTGAAAGCAGCGAAAAACGAAGCCAGACAAAAGCAAAAGAAAGCAAGATGGCAACAAGCACACAAAACACAGATGAAAACCTCCAGACAACATGAACAACAAAAACAAGGGGTTAGTGAGATGGTTTGGCAGGACAAGGTGCTTGTCACCCAGATGACATGAGTCCCATCCTTCAGGCCCCTTTGACAAGAGAAAGCCCAGTCCTGTTAGTTATCATCAGATCTACACACACACACACACACACACACACACACACACACACACACACACGGAGTAAGATGGAGAAAGAGCCCAAGAATAGGTGACTCAGGTAAAGATGGAGGAAGTCTCTTAAGAGGCAAAAAGTAAAGCAGTCTCTTGAATTCTTAGCATTAATATTAAAAAATGAAATAACATGCTGTCAACGAGTATGCGTTAGACATCAGTTGCTATTTAGCGCATCAGGTGGGCCAACTCTCTATGAAGAACAGGTCTGGAGACCACTTTGACCTTGGCAAGTACCGAGCAGTCCCTGGAGAAAATGAACTCTTCAATGCTATGGAAGCAGAGGTCAAACGGATCAGCACATACCTTGCCAGAAAACAAAGTTCCCAGACTCAGCGTGGCAGGCGGAGATAGGTGGGTGGTGGCTGACCTGATGGAGACAAACGACAAAAAACAGAATTTGAGGAAATGTTGTGCGTGGGAAGCCATCCCTTCTCCTTGAGCTGAGCTGTGCCCACAAGAGCAGTGTTTTAGCTTGAACAAGTGTGTCCTCAAGAGGGCAGTCTTGGCGTAGCCAGCTCCCCCTTCCCCTGGGTGGGTGGGAAGGGAGCTGTGAATGGAAGCTTTCCAGGAAGCATAGCCCAGCCTCAAGTGATGGGGACACAGGCATGATTTGAACAGTATAAAATAAAAACAGGAACGGTGGAGAGGACTGCACTTTCCTTGGCCAGCACTGTGTTTGACATGCCGTGAAAAGGCTTGAGAGTATTTTAAGTAAGCTGCCAGCGTCACCCTTTCAGTGTGCTACTTTTAAGTAACATAAAAATATATCCCCCTAGGGCTCAGAAAACTGGATCATGAAGTCCAGGCTCTGAAGTCATTGATATGGCCAATCCAAGATAGTTCTTTTGGTTTGTTTGTTTTATTTTATTTAAAAATTCATTCATTCATTCATTCATTGTGCATGTGTGTGCATATACATATATACGTTCATGTACCATGGCTCAAATGTGCAAGCGTGAGAACAATTTGTGGGAGCCAGTTCTCCCTTCTACTCTGTGGGTTCTAGGGATGGAGCTTAGGCCCTAAGTCTTGGCAGCCAGTGCCCTTATCAGCCGAGCCATCTCACTGGCCCTGAAGATAATTCTTCAGAATTATGTCTGTAAAGCAGAGCTAGCCATAGCCACTGAAGAAAGTTCCCCAAGTGCCAAGGGGGAAATGTGTTGGGACTGTAGAGACAGCACAGTCCATGAAGCCATTGCTGTGTAAGTATGGGGACCTGAATGTTGACCCAGAACCCACATGGTGGGGCAGGGGAGGGGGAGAAGCAAGCAAGCTGGGTGTGTTGGCTGCCATTTGTAAACCAGCACTACAGCAGAGACAAACAGGTCCTTGGGGCTCACTGGTCAGCCAGCCTACTTGATGAGTACCAGGCCAGTGTGAGACCCTGCCTCAGAAAAACAACAAAAACATGATAGATGGTACCTAAGGAACAGTACATGAGGTTTTCTATTGGTTCCCATACATGTACCTGCCAACACATGGAAACACACACACACACACACACACACACACACACACACACACACACACACACACGTAACACACGCTTGCAAAAAAAAGTGTTGCTCTATTATCAGTATATAAAAGCAATCTTGAATGAATAAGTAATTACATCCTGGAAGGTCTGACCCTCAAAGCAGGGACTGCCACTGGGGGTGGGGTGCCATTGCTTGTTGTACCCATCAATCAAGAAGCTCAACACAAAATGGAGGATGTGTTCCATCGTTCCTTTATCTCAGTAGCACTCAGGACTCTGAGCTGTTCTCACAGATCAGTACGGGGGGGGGGGAGGACAGGCATGCTGGCAGTGCTCTTCCAGAAATTTCTCTGATTTCAATGGCTGTTAGTAGAGGTTATCTCCTATTTGGAGTGTCTATTTAAGGCCTTTCCTATGAACAGGATGCAGACTGAAACCAGATAGGTCAAGTTTCCCACACCACAGCATGCAGAGAGTCCACAGAGCAAAAGTGAGTATCGGTGTGCCTCAGTGGTTAGGACGTCAGGAAAAGTGTTAAGTAGCTGAGCTGTTCTCAAATACCACATTAACCACTCAGAACTTCTATCTGGACTGAGCAGGTGTGCAAGGAGACAGTGTGTGTGTGTGTGTGTGTGTGTGTGTGTGTGTGAGAGAGAGAGAGAGAGAGAGAGAGAGAGAGAGAATCCACAGCCACTCACTCTGGCTCTCTCTAGGCTCACCCATGCTGAGGATCTGCTTTGTAAACTCCCCCATATGTGGAGAGCTGCAGGGATGAAGGATCCCCAGGCATCCTGCCACAGCCTTAACTGACAGGAAAGCAGAGAAAGACAGAAATAGCATCCACACCTTCGGATTACTCAATGAACTGAAATCCCAGCTATGGGAAGTAGGAAGCCAAACCCTGTTGTTGCTTGATGTCTCTTAGTTCCCAACGTACTGTCTGATGCCACGAGTTCCCTGCTTTTTCTCTGCAGTTTTGGAGAGAAATTTTCACTGTCTTAGGGCCCCAACTCCTAGAATCAAAGCAACCTTCTGCTTCTCTTTTAAAAGTCCAACTACTTGGTGATACTTTGTATCACAAATTGCTCTGTCATCCTCTTTCCTCCGGTGAGAGCTCTCAGAAAAGTCTATATGACAGGATGGCATACAGTTAAACTGGAATAAGGCTCTCCTCCTCCAGCCACAGTTGTCTACCTACCTGACATGTCCCGCTGGAGTGGGCAAGGAGCCATGGAATGTGGGAGGGAGCAATATGGACGTCATCAAGAAGTTAGTACAATTATGGGGATCACCAAATGTAAATATCAAAGCAAATTACTGTATACAAACCACATGTGCCTGCTCTGTAATTATTTGGAATCCTATAAAATGGGGATGCTTTACTGCCCATAGAAACTAGAGGGGTCTTGTGATATTAGAAGTATATACATATTTCATAAGAATGCCGATATAATCTTTTAAACCACTATAGCAGATTAACAATGTTTGGGCCCCAACTCCTAGAATCAAAGCAACCTTCTGATGGATCCAAAAAATGGTTTGGGGTTTTTAACTTCTTTTATTTGTTTATTGTGTATTAGCGTGTAGAGGTCAGAAGACTACTTTCATGAGTCAATGTGGTCCTGTGTGTAAGGATTCAGGCATTATGCGGCATCGCCCCCTGTCACCTGGCAGAATGCCCTCAGTCCAGCCCACACCACTGTATCCCTAACACTGTGGCTCACAGGAATTGAACTCTATCACCAGGCTTGGAGGCAGGCACCTTTATGCCAAGTCATTTCTTGCTGGCCTGGAAGATGCGGAATTTTAATTGTTTCATGAAGACACAGTAACCTCTTGTCTTCATGAACCTTCTTTTATAAGTTATGAACCAGGTTTTTCAGCACAGAATCTGCTGTCCAGTGCTCCCCAATTGATGTGCAGCATCTCACCACCGACCCAGAGTTCTCCGTGCACCCAGCAGAGACTACTTCCAAAGATGGCTCCTGTGCTTCCTAGGACAGCAGCATACCGTTAAATTTGCCTCTTCATTGTCACTTAAAGAAAAACAAATCTTTTGATCTGACCTTTCTAGCCTCTCTGTGTTGCATTTATTTTTTTGTAAAATGAAGTCAAAGAAACTGTTTTGATTTCAAAATGCTGATGCTAACATCTGCTCTCAATATCTTCAGAGGAGAACACTAGAAGATACCAGGCAACCTGAAAATCTGGTTCTAGGGCTTATAATTTTGAATGCCCACAGAAAGGGCTTATTCACAGTTGATACTTAATCTTTGGGGCTGGCAGCCCTTCAACTTATGAAGAAGAGGTAGCACCCACTTCTGTACCTTTGCTGTTTAGTCTTGATGCTTTTTTTTGTTTGTTTGTTTTTAAAACAGGCTCAATAGGTAGCCAAGCCTGTGACCCTCCTGACTTAGCACCCTGAGTACTGAGATAACCTGGTCAGTCTCTAATTATTACCACATCTCAAGCCAGAAAAAAGAAAGATTGCACACAAAGGGGCTGGACTGAGCATTCAGCAACTAAAAGTGCTTGCTGTTCTTGCAGAGGACCTGAGTTTGATTCCCAACTCCTGCAATTCCAGCTCCAATGCCCTCTCTGGTTTCCAAGAGTATCTGAAGACACAAGTGTGTGCTGCACCTGCACGCACTTGAGTACACACACACACAGAGACACACACACGGGGGGGGGGACAGAGAGAGAGAGAGAGAGAGAGAGAGAGAGAGAGAGAGAGAGAGAGAGAGAGAAACAAGCAGTAGCTGCCTTTGAATGTGACCTGGCCTGGCCCCAGAGAAGACGATGCCCTACTGGGTACATGGTTTAACCTGGTCTCAGTACTCTCGCCTATACTTCCTCTCCAGCCAAGGAAGAGCAGTCCCTCACTAGTTAGAACCCCCCAAGTGTGCAAGAACCCAGTGAGTCTCATTTACCACCAGTATGTCTATGTAGTCTTTTCTGCTAGTCTCAACACAGTGGACATTTTTTACAATGGATGCTTTATTTGTCTATGTGAAGCCTTTATTCCCACTGACAATCACGTTTTATTTATGTTTTGCTTATACTTTGTATAGGAGGCAGATGGGCAGAGAAGCAGAAGAGGAAAATGTATTTCAGTATTTGTGTGTTTGTACTTTTAGAAGAAGTGTATCCCTTAAATACGCCACTTCTCCCCTGAAACTGTCAGAGACCAGCTACACACTTCCCAGTTCCTGACACCATCCCCAGTGTAAGTAACGCATGGCACAGAGAAGTATTCTGTGTAAGCACTACCCGAGAGGGGGCAAGGGGCCATTCTTTCCACAAGTCACTCATCAGACACTGGCTAAGCGCCTGATGTGTCAGAGAGCCTATGTTTTAGGGTGGAAGTGCTGAGGCAGACAGCACACACAGCACCAGTCTGTCAGCAGGGGTAAGTGTTAAGAGAGGGACAGCAGCGCCTGAAGAATGGGGCACAGGGAGGGCTCGGCAGGACTCTGACAAAGGAAACCTACTTGGCTCGGGGAAATAAGAAAGCCAAACATAAAGTTATCTTGGGAGGGTGCCACAGGCAGAACACAGCAGCAGTCAGGGCCCTGGAAACTGGTGTAAACTGGAAACACAGGGTGGCCCCCACCCCCAAGGCTGTAGCTGACAGAGATAGGGAGCGCAAGAAGCGTGAGGATGGGGCAGGTCTTGGATGGCTTTAGGGGTATGGCCAGGACTCCATATTTTACTTCAAGGGGCCTGGGAAGTTATTGGAAGACACACAGTAGTCATTCTCTTTCCTTAAAACAATCACTGGGTGCTGGGTCCTCCGAGAACTGGCCATGGAATCCAGAGCGCAGTTGAGTCTAGTGCAATAATGCTAGCCACTGTTTATGGTGTCTTAGGCTGGTGGCCAGTACTAGTGGAAAAGGTGGAGGCTTCTGAAGGGGAATCCTAGACTTGAGGACTTGTTGATGGTGCCTAGAAGAACAGCTGGTGTGTGTGTGTGTGTGTGTGTGTGTGTGTGTGTGTGTGTGTGTGTGTGTGTAGGTGGCGGAAGGTTGGGGACAGGACACTGCTGGTGTGTGTGGAGGTGGCCCATGGTTTATACTGAAAACATAGCTTCTTGCCAAACAAATCCCAAACACCTTACATGAAAACATGGCCTAGAAACAGGGAGGGACACAAAGCCATGGCTGAGCAGTATTATTCCCAAGCTTTATTTGAACAGCTTGGATTTCCCCTCTGCTACGGTCATTGAAGACAATGTGGTGTTAATCAGGAGTAACAGCGGGCCACTATTAGGGAAAGAAATGATTCTGAGAAGGGACAGGAACAGCAGGGTGGTGGCAGGAGAGCTGTGTAAAAGCTCACAGAGGGCAGAAGCTCAGTGTTCCCCAGTGAGCAGCAGAGAAGGAAGAGGTGTCAGCAGGTGAGAGAGCTGGGCCTCTGGTCACCTAACCCTGCCCCTCACAGCTGCAGCACACTACAGCTAACCCTGTTGTCGGGGACGCAGGTGAGTCCCTCCAAATTCTAAAAGCTTGTCACCTGTACACACGGGACAAGTGCAGCCTCATGTTGCTTCCACAGGGTAGACTGTGTCCTAAGCCAGAAGCTGAAAAGTCACACAAGCAGGCAGGAACTCGAATTGGATGATGCTCCTTAGATATGCTATGGTAGAGGGCTTCACAGCAGTGAGTCTTCTGGTGAGGGTGACTGAGGGCAGGAGAAAGGTAGGGCGTGCGTGCGTGCGTGCGTGCGTGCGTGCGTGCGTGCGTGTGCCCAGCACTGCAGGAAAAGGAGACTCTGACCCCAACCCTGACCACTTCTAGGACAGATGACAGACACATCGTCACGTTCTCCTGTGATTATAATCCTGCTTCGCAAGTAACCTGCTAATGGGTGAATCCCCCTCGGCCCCAGTAAATGCATACAGTGGTGGCATCCCAGTTCTGCCCTGAGAAGCTCAGCTTTTCTTCAGTGCTCTGGAAGCAGCAGCTATTTGAGCCAGAAGTCTAAAACCCAGACAGATGCTATGGCTCCACTACTATCAGGACCGGTGGTCATAATGACAGCAAAGCCAACATATGGCTGCCTGAGGGCTCTCTCCCTCTCACTGGAGGCACTCAGCCTCTCGTGCTAGCAGGGTGATACAACGTATCTTACTGTAATTCCTGTGCTGTTATGGCGCCCCTTACACTATTCTCCACGCTCTATTTAGAGGTGTTTTAAAGTCCCCTCTAAATGCAAGAGGGATAACCATTAACTGAGTATTCTTTCCTGTGAGTGCATCATTACCACAGCAGTCTCTCTTTCACTCAGGCCTTCCCTACAGCCCATGAGCCAAGCACTGCCATTCCCACTGAATAAAGACAAAGGCTCCAAGGACTTGAGTCACTCATAAAGGTGTCCACTGAGCAGACAGGGGGCACAGCCTACACTGCAGAAAATGGACAGATGTCTTTCTTTGCTTTTCACCTTGGGATCCAATTTATATAGCCAAAGACTACATTTTCTGGAACTCTCTAGTGATCTCTCTGGGTATATGAGCACCTGCCCGTGGGCCCTGGTCCTCTTGCAGATGTGCCGGCAGGTCCTACGACTAGTCCACCCCTTCAAGGATCTAAGGACTGCACTCAGCCACCTTTCCACAGCTCATGTCACTCTCCCCTGAGAGTTCTTCATTCTGCTGAATGTCAGCTGTAGTTTGGGGCTATTTCAGGCCTTCATTTTTTCACAAGAGTGCATATAACACCATGGTAACTGAATCATGTTTTCTTTTTTCTCATTCCATTTTAAATTCAGTATTTAAATAACCCAGCTGAATTAGAATCAGACAGATCACTGGATCCCATAAGTACTGATTTAGCTCCCACCTCCTCATGCTAAGCAATATTTACCTTCTCATTTTCACCTGGGCCACCACTGGCAATACGCTCTGGGTCTTTTGTATATTCACTTTCCTCTGAGTTCCAGGGAACATAATTGTTTTGCTCTGTGTTTTGGTTTTGTGTTGTCTTTTTTGAGATAAGGTCTCACTACAAAGCCTAAAATGGTCTAGAACTCTGGGGGAAGCCAAGATTGGCCTTGAACTCTCAACCCTCCTGCCCAAGGCCTTTGGACAGTAGGATGGCAGGCATGACACACCCAGCCTGTACTGCATTATGACAAGCACGACATTCATCAGTTTCTAGGGAGCTGGGCAGGGTGTTTGTGAACCTGTAACCCCTTTACTGGGAGGCTGAGGAAAGAGGAGTGTGTGTTTGAGGCCGGACTGGATAGGTAGTGAGACCCCATTTTAAAGAAAAAGAAAGACAGAGGGTGGTGGGGGTTGGGGCAGAAAAAGCAAAGAAAAGCCAAGTTCACTACACCTCCTCTCCCAGTCCCCATAATGCAAATCCATTGACAAAAATAACCAGAAGGGAAAGAATATTTAGCAACTCACACTCCCTCTTTAGCCTCAGTTTTCTAGGAGTTGCAAGAGAAATATATCAGAGCAATGATGGCTAGTCTCCTGAAAGGGTGGGTTCCATCTTTCTAAAGGTTGCATTCTATTTTGGCTGACACATGGGGAAATTCATTCTCCAATGCCTGCTGCACAGTCATACTTCATAGACCAGACCCTGCTCTAGGAGCTCAGAAGACGAAAACCATGGCGTCACCTCCACTTTCCCTCAGCTCTACAGGCTGTAGGAACCAAACAGAACTGTACTTCAAATGTGAGCCACTTGGCTCCTGAGCCTTCCATGCTAACTAGTGTGGAAGGATGGACTTCAGGCTATACAAGGACATGTCGTTCATTAGATAGGGACTCTTGTCTATCCCTACAGCATCCCCACTCCACTGCAGGGGCTGAGACATCTGCCATAGTGCCAGACACACAGTAAGCATCAAAGAGAGAGACGTGACTTGTTGCTCTGAATAAACACACACAACACACACACACACACACACACACACACACACACATACACACACGTTCCTCCTAACTAAACTTCTACACCATTGCACTGACATAGCAACGCCCACTCTGAGGGGCAGTTAGGCTCCAGAATATGATGACAACTGTTGAGTACACTTTCTCTCTAAGTCACACTGGGCAGAGGCTGTGCCTTGGCACTTCCTTTTGCTAATGAGGTGAAGGACAAGGAATGTTGCTGTTGCTGCATGTGACCAGGCAGGTGCTCAGAATTCCCGAGGCCTGTGTGTCGTGGGTGGTAGCTGAGCTTCCATCGAGAGAAAACAGATCCTGGCTTTATGTTGCCAAGCCTGTAATTATCTCAGTCCTTTTGAAGCCACTGAAAGGGTGAAAATAAATATTTCAAAAGCACATTTAATAGCAGACACAAACAATTCTCTCAACAAACACAAAGGGTGCACATCACCTGCTCGGCAAAAAACTGGAAGCCCTTGTCCTGTCGGACACATTCGTACGTTTCTCCAAGGACCGGGTTAAACGGCTTGCTGCCTGCTCGGAAGTAGCTGGACGCATACGCAGAGATGGCGAAGGCTGCCACGTACACCTGTGAGTGGAAGGAGAAGACTAGCTTACTTCTGTGTCACCAAGAAATCTGTCATGAAGAAATAAAACCTGTGTCTATTTCAGAAAGACAAGGATCTGTCTTTGCTTTAAAGACAACTCAACCAACTTAGGTTTACAGTTGTAGGTTTCAATAATGCTCATTTGGGCCCAGAGACAAATCAACCAGTTTAAACTGCTCATTTCTTTTGGTGTCTGAAATCTGGAAGGCATGATTTGATTGAGGTGATAAAATTCATCCAACAGCATGTCAATGCTAACTCCTCTACTTGCAGCCAGGCAGTGCCAGCAATCCCAACGTCGGGCCTCAGGGAAGACGGTGAAGGATTACAGAGGAATGAAAGTCCCCCCAATTCAGAAATATGCACAGTACGTTCAACTAGTGACCGACTGATACCGTAGAAACCTGAAAACTTAAACTCACATTGAGCAAAGGAAATGTGAGCCATTGTACTCTGAGAAGCAACAGGCTAGAGGCACTTGGAAGTTCTGCCTTTCTGAGAGGAAAATTAAGAGGTGGAAAGGGGGGAGAGGGGGAGGGTGTGTGAGAGGACAGAGGAGGAGGGGGAGGGAGGAGGGAGGAAAGAAGAGGAGGAGGGAAGAGAGAGGGGGAGGAGGGAGGAAGAATAAACTCTTTGCATACATGGGATTAGCAAAATCTTTTTCTGAACTTCACCATGCAGATTCCAGCATGTTGTTTAGCTTTTTTTTTTTAAGATTTACTTATTTATTATGTATGCAGTATTCTGTCTGTATGCCAGAAGAGGGCATCAGATATCATTATAGACAGTTGTGAGCCACCATGTGGGTGCTGGGAATTGAACTCAGGTCCTCTGGAAGAGCAGTCAGTACTCTTAACCCCTGAGTCATCTCTCCAGTCCTGTTCAGCTCCTCTTTAGGGGCATCAACAGAAACAGATTCTCTTGTCTATATTTTGTTTTCCCCCCTCAATGTTATATGAAGTAGTAACATGGAGATTTCTTTTTAATACCAGATAGTAACAGTCTCAATATTCTTCTTCCCTGAACATCCTATGAGGTTTGTTACACTTACCTCAGTGTCATCTGTAACTGTGTGTGCGTGCGTGCGTGCATGCGTGCGTGCGTGCGTGCGTGCGTGTGTGTGTGTGTGTGTGTGTGTGTGTGTGTGTGTTTGTCATGTGCACATGTGTAAGCATGCATTTGGAAATGAGAGGTCAATATCCAGTATCTTCCTCAGTTGCTCCCCACCATAATTTTTTGAGTCAGGGTCTCTCACTCCACATGGAACTCACTAATTTGGCGATATCATCTGGCCAGCAAACTCCAGGGGTTCACCTGTCCTGCCACCCTCCAGGGCTAAGGGTTTCCCACTCCACCAGCTTTTACATGGGTGTTGGGGATTGAACTCAGGTCCTCACCCTTGCACAGCCATCTGCTGTCTGAGCTGCATTCCTGAAGCCTGGGAAACATGCCTCTCTCTCCCTGCCTCCGCAGTCTTTGACACACTGAACTGGAAGCTTGCATTGTCTCTGTGGAACGCCAAACACTTTGAGTCTCCTTTAAAAAGTAAACTACAGTGCTGGAGAGATGGCTCACCTTTCAGGAGCACTTACTGCTCTGGGAGAGGACTAGAGCTCAGTGCCCAGCACCCCATGGTGGTTCACAATCACCTTACTTCCAGTCCCAGGGCATCTGACATCCTCTCCTGGCCTTTGAAGGCTCCTACACACATGTGGTGCTTATGAACGCACTCAAGCACACACACTCATCCAAATACATTAATAAGTCTTTGGGGGAGGGACCCTCAAAATACAGCAGACTAAAGAACTCAATGCTAGCCATGACGCTAGGCAGTAATGAGGGGCAGACAGTACAAAATCTCCTCTTTGGTGGCACAAAGAACCTACACAGGAGAATTTGGTGACCACAGAGAAGTAGAGGAAACACCTGGCTGTGGCTTTGGCTCTGTGGTTGTGCTGGGGCCATTTGGTCTTGCCCCAAATATTCTTATTCTCCTTTTGTTTTTGAGACAAGATCTCATATTATAGGTCACGCTGGCCTAGAAATTGCACAAATCTTCCTGCCTCAGCTTGCCTAGTGTTGTGTGTACCATTAGCCACAGCTTAAACTTTTGTCCAAAGTCAAGAATTGGGACCAATTGGTCCCAAATGTGCACCAATTCTCCTGCCTCGGCTTCCCCGGTGTTGGGATTACAGTTGTGTACCACTGTGCTGTCCCTAGATATCTATTCAAGGTCAAGCACAGGGTTCAATTGATCAATATCTTAAGGGTTCTAAACTGCCACAGGAGTGAAATACACTTAAGAATATTTTCTTCCTTTTTTTTTGTAAATTTTGATTGTTTTGTGTACGGGTGTTTGTGTTTACCGCTATGCACCATTCACTTTCAGAGCCCAGGAGGCCAGACAATGATGTTGGATCCCCTGGAATTGGAGTTATGGATGACTGCAAGTCACCACATGGGTGCTGGGAGTCTGCCAGGTGGTGGCACACGCCTTTAATACCAGCACTTAGGAGGTAGAGGCAGGAGGATCTCTGCAAGTTCAAGGCCAGTCTGATCTATAGAGTGAGTTTCAGGACAGCTTCCAAAGCTACAGAGAAACCCTGTCTCAAAACCAAAACAAAAGAATATTTTCATATCAAAAAGAATCATTTTCTTTGAGGCAAAGCACCATAAATGCCGACTTTTACCACTAGATTTAGAAGCTTTCTGCTTCCTTGTCTCCAGCAGACACTGTCTGGGGAAATTCAACCAAAAGGGCAAAATCACAACTAGTGTTTTTTTTGGCATTTATGATCATTAGCATCAAGAGAGAAAATCTCTGATACAGAGGTCCCAGGGACCAGGCAGAATGACATGGGGACGTCTCTTTCAGCCAGGGGCTGAGGTTCCCATTTGCTCCCAAATGTGCACCAATCATGGCAGCCAAGAAGCTTCATTGAGCCTGAGAACGTCGGCTGTGTGGAGTTTGAAGAGGTCTGCGTCCTCTGTCACAGGGGTAGGGAGTGGGGTGAAAGGGGAGTAGGCGGTAGGGGTGGTTTCTGCTAGTTCTGTGAAGCCCCAGGGTACTCTCCTCTCCAGTTTAGCGAATAACAAGAGAGCTCTGCACTGAAGCCGCAGCTCCCCACACAGGCGAGGGGTCCACTGATCACGGGCTCACATCCGAGGATGCCAGAAGAACAGTTTCCACAACAAATACTTTCAAGAGTTTTACAACAAAGTTATTTATTTAAATAACTCTATAAGAGAGAGAAAAAGGTGGGTGGTTGGGGGGTCATTTTCTGGTGTAATGGTGTAAAAAAATCACCCTCTGTGAATGATATTTTCCAAAAGCGTAGGAACGAATGGGACAATTCCAGAAATAAACAAACACATTCTCAAGGGAAATTTACTCGGGATGAGAGAAACAGCTCAAGAAATTAAATTCTGTCCACCCAGGGTAGTAAAAATAAACACAGACAGCCTAAAGCTATGTTTTCTAGCCAAGCCTATGAGAACCATCAGATGGAAGTTTCCAGAGAAAGAGCAAGCACAGAAACAGCCTAGCCACTGGCCCCTGGCACCAGCGGCAGAAGGCCCCTTTGCTTCCTCACTGCAGATTCGGATGAGGTAACTGCACACAGCCAGGAAGGTGGGACTGAGTAACTTCAGAGAAATGACCTCTCTAAGGAGCTATCAAAAGGAGGACGGGGCTTTAGGCCTCTGGGCTCCTGGCTCATAACAATGCGGGGAGTGGATCCTCACCATCCTCTCCAGGGCGCTGGGGATGCGCGCAGCCTTGTCCAGAAGCTCGCTGTACTCCAGCTCCTCACAGAGCCGCTGCAGTGTGTTCAGGGGCTCATTCAGCTCCACGGGCATGGCCACCTTGGACAGGTCCTTCCCAATGTTGTTCCGCAGGATGGTCCACAAGCTGACACTGCTGGTGTTGGGACCCTGTGCGGGCAAGCAGGTCCGCCTTTTGGACCTGGCTTCCCCACCACTCTCCAGAACAGGCCCTGAAAGGAAAGACATCTGGGTGACTCCAGGAAGCTTTAATCCACGAAGACAACCTTCCCTAGCAAGCATTCACGGTCAAATCAGTTATGCAGTGTAGATGGAAAGACAGAAACTAGCAAAAGAATTCTGAGCAATTAAATACCAAAACTCAGGGTTAGGGTGTAGCTCAGTCGGGGAACATGTGCTTATACACCGTTCCCTGGCACGGCACTGCTAAATAAATAAGTGCCCTAAACTGCAAACTCTAAAAGCCATGCACTTCATTACTGGGGAGACGTATTAAGTCCCACTCAAAAGCTAGTTCCTCCCCGCTTTCATATTCAGAAGAACGGAAATCAGTTTCCATGCCAATAGCAGGTTAGACGGGTATAAATTTGAAAACGTAAACACATCAAATTCGGAAAATCAACTCTGCTTGTTTGATGTTTTGTTTGAGATATGGTCTCATTCTGTAGTCCAGGCTAGCCTCCATCGCACCATCATCTGCCTTCACATTCCCAGTACTGGGATTATAGCTGTGCACTACCTACTGGTTAAATTGTCTTTATTCTACAAAAAATAAAGACATCTGTGAATTAGTATATTCTCCATCTGTTTTATTGACAGTGTACGGGCGTTTTTATGTTCTGCTTATTAAGCTGTCTGAAATACATTTTTGTTATTTAGATTCTTCAATAATATCATTTTTAGTGATTGTAAAAATATTTCGTGGTATAGACACATAATGTACTGAATCACTCATTACTGTTGGGCCACAGAGTT
The DNA here is from genome assembly GCF_003668045.3 of Cricetulus griseus. Lineage (NCBI taxonomy): Eukaryota > Metazoa > Chordata > Mammalia > Rodentia > Cricetidae > Cricetulus > Cricetulus griseus. The sequence continues at coordinate 91,013,880 of NC_048601.1, read as the reverse complement.
TTTCTAGATGTTCAGCTGCAATTCAAAAAACTCAAAGAAAACCCAACAGCAACCAACAGTACAGAATATCATACATTTAAAGCATTTGCCTGGCCCTCTTATTATTTTATCAGCACATATGGATGAGGACTGCCATGGAAGGCTGTAAGTGCTTTTGCTTCATATGATCTGAATGTTATTAAAAGACCACCGAGTACATGTGGGGTGCCCCTCCCACCACCACCACCGCTGTCCCTACATGCAAAGCCCATGTGTTGAAGACTGGATTCCCCAGCTGACAGATCCAGCTCCTGAGACCTGGCTGGATCAGGAGCTCTCTGACCCCATCAATGGCTTGATCACTGACTTTTGCTTTACAGTGAGTGGACAATAGGTGGGGGCTGGAGAGAGTGGTCCCTTGGGGCTGCTCCTTCCTCCTGCCTCTGCTTCTAGGCTGCCATGAGATGAGCAGCCCTGATCCACGACGTCTTCTACATCTCAGGCTGTCTCAGGTCACAGCAAAAAGACCAAAATCTCCCAAATCACAAGTCAAAAGAATCTTTCCCTCCTCTAAGCTTTCACCTCAGGTGATTGTCACAGTGGGGAAATCCCTGCTAGCACAGGTGTACAACATTTTCCACAAGAAGACAAGATCAGTTGTAAACTGATCTGAACCCTTTTCAAGCTTGACACTGATTGTTTCTTGCCCCCACCATGGGTCCTTTTATATGTCTCAGGGTAGACTTGAACTCGTGATTCTCCTGCCTCAGCCTCCCAAGCACTGCGGTTCCGAGTGCATGCCTGCAAGCTCAGCATCACTGTTTGCTTTAAATGTTGTCTCCTGATGCTGATGGACACTGAAGAACTTTCTGGTATATTCTGGAATGCTTTTGTGAATATTCCTTCTTCATCCTATATAAACTGCTTCCCTCCCTTTTGCCTTTATGTCTATTTTACAATTTTATATCTGCTATTATAATTTTATCCTGAGTTGGCATTTACATTTAAGCTTGGTCCACGGAGATTTTGGTGAATGAAGCGTTTACATGTAAAGCTGCCCCTCTTCTCCCCACACTCTGTTGCCGCTCTCCTGGTCTGTATCTCTTTTCAAATGGCATCTTGTCACTGAACTGATGACCAGATGTACGCCACTTTCTGTGTGTGCTCACTTACTAAACATAAACGCTCAGCACTCACTCATTACATAGTCAATCCCTCTGAATACAGAGGCAGCTTTGATGAACAGAAAAGTCTGAAATTGGGGTCATGCTGTGGAGTTGCACGCTAATTTAAACATCCAGTTAAGTTCCAAATTTACTTTAATTGGTTTTATGGGCAAAATTTGACACAGGCGTGTAGCTGAAAATGGTAGCATCTTTAGAAACATCTTTGCAGGTACTCTCATACTTTCTTTGGTTTACTTAGTCTAACATTTCAAAGACTGCTACTGTAGTAACCACAGCCATGCTATTGATGGCTCACTCGTACCCTGCTTTTCACTCTATGGTGTTGGTCACCTCAGCCTCTGACATGTGTTATTCTTCTTCCTCTTTAGGATAATTCTTCAAGTAAACAGATGAAGAAAGTGAGGCAGAGAGGAGGGACCAGCATACATAACCAACAAGGAATAGAGCTGGGACTGGAACTCAAAGATTCCCTTCAGTCCATATTCCCAGCTACCTAACTTCTGTGGCATTCGGCACAGCAACAGGTCCTGCCACATGGACCTGTGTTTTTTGGGGAAAGAGAAACTGATAAGAAGAGCCCTGAACACCAAACATCTGCTGTGCACTGGGGGATTCTAGTGTAACAGCTGGAGAGCTGTGGGTAATTTAGCTGTTTTCATTTCCTTTCTTGACACAGAGGCTCACATATCCAACAGGCTGGACTTGAACTCTCGATGTAGCCAAGGATCCTCTTGAATTTCTGGTCCTCCTGCCTCTACTTCCCTAATCCTGGGATTACAGGAGAATACCATCATGTCTCACTCTATGATCATCTTCCTAACCTGATCACTCTGCTTCCTGAAGTCACAAGATGCTTGGGATTAGTGAGACATCCAGGGACCCCACAGTTCAGACTTACATTATCAAATAACTTTCTTTAAAAACTACATTATTTATTTGACATTCATGTGCCACACTGTGAGGGTGGTGTGTGTGTATGTGTGTGTATGTGTGTATGTGTGTGTGTCCAGAAGACAACTTGTGGGTCCTCTCCTATTTTGTGGGTCCCAGGGATGGAGCTCAGATCACCAAGCTTGGTAGCGAGTGCCTTTACCCACTGAGTCATCTTGCCAGTCCCAGAAATACCTTTCTGGGTCATCATTTTTCTCCTTAGGGTTAAACAATGATGAAGGGGTAGCTTAGGGTACCCTGAGAGGAGTAGAAGTACATTCTCCTGAATATCTGAAGCTAACTATCACTTAGACTTTTTAGTTACACATGCTCTATCAAATTCTTGAACTACAACAACACTGTGGTATCTGAAGACAGAACACCACATCCTATATTGCATTTGTAGAGAAAATGCTTGACTACACAGGGGACACCCTTGTTTAAAAAAAAAAATCAGGCCCGGTGGTGAACATTTGTAATCTCAGCACTTGGAAGGCAGAGACATGAGGATCCCTGGGCTCTCAGGCAGCAAGCCTAGCAGAATTGGAAAGCCTTCAGTGCCAGTGAGAGATCCTGTATCAAAAGAATAAGGTGGACAACAGCAGAAGAATGATACCCAAGGTTGACCTCTGACCTACACACACACACACACACACACACACACACACACACACACACACACACACACAGAGTTGCAGGCTTTCCAGAGATCCCATTATGTAACACTTACCTAAGGTCTGTCTTTCATTGTCTAAATCATTACTGAGGTTGTCTAAGGACAGATTGTCACTTATGTCACTGACATATGAATCGTCATCAGAAATCTGTGGGAAAGAAGAGATAATACACATGAGAGAGGGGGGAGGAGGAGGGAGAGAGGAAAGAAAAGAGGAGGGAGGGACGGAGGGACGGAGGGACGGAGGGACGGAGGGACGGAGGGACGGAGGGAGGGCAAACAAAAAAGCCAGCCTTTCAGAAACCTCTACTCCAAATGACTAAGCATGCTGTGTCTCACATTATGAATCCACAGAAATAATTTGGGGTGCTATTTTTCATAGAACACCTTCCCCTACTCCACAGTCTACCTAGGTGATGTCACAGCAAAACACAAACAAGCTGCCAAGGCTGGGAGTGCAGGCAGAGTTCTTGCCTGGGATGTGAGGGACCCAGGTTGGATCCACAGAAAAGGAAAAGGGGGGCAGAAGGAGAGAGGGAGGACATTATTAGATATTCTTGGTTCTCACAAGAAAAATAAGCAAACAAAAGAACTCCAAGATTACTACTGTCAGCATAAAAATTCCTATCTTGCAGCATTTCTAGAACATGTGAGTACTTGAATAACAGAGTTAGCAACCTGTTTTTGAACTCTTTGTGGAAAAAAAAAAGACTCTTGCATGGGAATTAGTACATAAACAAAATTGTATTTTATATAGTATATAACAATTACATATAAGTATATATTATATTTCTCTATATTTAATGGATGAAAATCATACATAGTAATGCTGTGGGGCTTGCCTATTCCACAAAGTATGATTTTCTTATACATCAATTTAAAAGAATATTTGTAAGTATAAATTAAGTATAATAAACATATCAAACAGTAATGATATAAAATACATAGTACAAATTAACATGATTAAAAAACACACAGGATATAAAGCAGGTATGTGAACATGTAGAATTAACAACTAGCAATAGGAAGCTGCAAAAAGTCTAAGTAACAAAAACAAGAGTCCAAGACCCTGAATACCACATTTTCCTAGTGGATGGTATCACTTTGTGTTGGGGGGTGCGGTACAAGCAGACCCTCAGAACGTAAAGGTGTGGAGGAGCCATGGAAACTAGCCTTTTTATCGACAGACCTTTACTGAGTAGTTTGGTGAAGAAAGACATAAAGGAGACTAGACTCGCAGGGCAGATGACTGAAAACAGTGTCCAAACCTCATTTTCTGAAGAGCTAGGAGATAGCAGAACTTCCTGGGCATCAAAAAACTCAGAAAGGGAGTCCGTGATAGACAGCCTGCTCTCGTTGGAGAGCTGGTGCACCAGGGCTCGGCTTTCATCCCCGGAGTTTTCCTAGTGGAAGAGCAGAAAGAAAACTGCATGTATTTAAAAGTCTCAAGAGAAACAAAACACACAAGCGATGTGATTGCACAAAGACTGGGTCACAGGCCCACGCACACAAGGAACATAAAGCAGAGGTCGGCTTCAAAGGAGAAGCGAGCCTCACGGAAAACAAAGCGAGAAACGCCGTTCTCCTGCAAAGGATGCTTCACTTACAGGCTTGAACATTGTTGAGCCATGCGCCACAAATCTCAAGCACAACCTAGTTTTGTTCCTTTGAGGAGGAGGAAGGTTCCAGCACCAAGTCATGTCCTTTTACTCTCTACCACTCAGGATGCTTCTTCCCAGTCTAAACTCCTCAACACATGGCTGGTTTCAAGCAGGGTGTCCCCGTGCCTATTCAGAGGCCAGCATGCTGGTTCTAGGGAATCCCTTAACAAATTCACTCTGTGTTTTGGTCCAGAGGTGCCCATGATGGCAGATCATTCCTTATTCATGGATGAGTGGGATTAATTTCCTTGTCTCTCTTCACCCACATGACTCTTATAGGGAAGAAAACCTCAGGCCCTAGGCATGACTCTACAGTTCAGCAGAATGACACTCTACTTTTTTCTCAGGTTCCTCCATTCTCCAGACTCATGGAGAAGTATGTGGAAGGATCCCAGATACTTGGGATGTGCTTTCTCTTCTAAATGCAAGTAAAACTGCCACCCCACTCAATGAATCAAGCAAATATTTGTATGTCGTCTCCAGCCATTCATTATGAACATAGAGACTGGACAAGGCTTCTGACCTATGGCTGTGTGTACACATTAGACCAGAGCCACCAACAGACACTGAGCTACAGAAGTGGAGGTGATCTTAACCCTGACTCCTGTTACCTAGACCCTGATTAGGACAGATTTGGGACATGATAATTCTTTGGACTCCTGAGTCCCTAGTCAGCTCAGGTACTTCTCTGGCCTGCTGGGTGGCTCCAACATTGTCATTCATCTGACAAGTGAGTCCCAGACCAGATGGAAAGGAAGTTCAGGCAGATGCTGACATGCCCAAAGGTCCCATGAGCTTGGGATGCTCTGCTTATCTCACCCACATATACTGTGCCCAAGGAGATCCACAGGG